>NC_026004.2:43610407-43751090 GCF_000442705.2 Elaeis guineensis | reverse complement strand
TGATCAGACGGGAGCTTCGTGTGGATGATCCGCAGAGGCCAGACATTTGTTGTGGCTGGATGTGATGATCAGAGCCCCCGACGGTGATCAGATTGCGGTGATCGACTACCCGCAAAAGGTGATGTGTTCTGAACACAGTACTGTAAAACGTTTACTGATTCAAATTTGAATTTCAAATTTAAATGCATGCTGTTGTATCATATTTAGATCCTAGTGTAGGGTTAATTAGTATTAATTAATGAGATTAATTAATAATTCACTGTAAAATAGTAATTTTGAAAAAGTTTTAAAATTACCATTTTGCCCCTGCACTAAATTTTCGCTTCAATTGGTATCAGAGCAGGTTCTAGAATATGATATACATATGCATGCGTAGATTAAGGTGTAATCTATAAGTTTAAATTTGAAATTCAAAATTCAAAATTCGAAATTCAAAAAATTTGAAATTTGAAATTTGAAATTAAAATTTAAATTTGAAATTGAAATTTGTTAAAGTTTCAAATTTGAAATTCAAAATTTAAAATTTGAAATTTGGTTGAAATTCAAATTTGAAATTTGAAATTTGAAATTTGAAATTTGAAATTTGAAAGTCAAAATTCAAAATTTGAAATTTAAAATTTGGTTGAAATCTCAAATTTGAAATTTGAAATTTGAAATTCGAAATTTGAAATTTGAAATTCAAAATTCAAAATTTAAAATTCAAAGATTGGAAATTCAAAATTTAAAATTTGGTTGAAATCTCAATTTGAAATTTAAAATTTGAAATTTAAAATTTGAAATTTGAAATTCAAAATTTAAATTTTGAAATTGGTATATTTAGATATACTTGATCCAAGTAGCAAGTAATCTAATTGGGTTGGTTGCCATGGCCGTCCGGTCATAGGAGAAAAGTAGGGTTTAAAGGTCCTCTCTTCCCATTCGATGGGGTCTCTTATGGCGGTAGGGGTGCCGATGCAATTATATCCATGCCGATGAAGCAGCGAAAGGACTTAATTAAGAAATTTATCATGAATGTGTTAGATTAGATCTAAAAGAAAATTTATGATTTATTTTGAGTTATTTTCTGTTATGAAATGAGCAATAGAATTGCTGTTTATGAAATGTGCTGATCCGTTTCTGAAATGAGTTAACACATTTGGTGAACAGAAAATATAATCTTTCAAATTTAAAAATTATTTTTAAAATGCCAAACCCTGACCATCAGCCCAAGTACTTAATTAAAAGAATTAAGTGTTGTCTAGTAGGTCTAGAATTGTGAATTAAGACCTAAGATAATTGCATAAACTTGTGGGTCAATGGGTTAGATGAATTAGGTCCATAATTGGGTTAGACCTAAGGTTAGTTTAAAAAATGGACTAAATGGAGTAATTGATCAAATCTAATCAAAAGTTGACTTAGATTAGGTCAAGGATACTCTAGACTCAACTTCAATAGTTGTAGTTGAATGGGTCCATGTCTTTAACTAGACTAAGATGGACTTAATTCATGGCTACGCGGTGGAGCCCTATTTACTAAGTTGATCAAAATTAAAACTAATGAACCGATTGGTGTCTAAGGTAAGTTCGGCAGTTTTGACCAGTGGTTCTTAAGCGGGAGCTACTCGCATTGATTCGATCATTGACGAGTTAATGGCAAATTCCCACCACTGATCTCACTTACCTGACCAATCTGGTAAGTTAGATTTTGATTAGATCACTTGGTGATTAGAGCTCACCCATGTCATTAGGTAAATCAGTGTGACTGATTTAGGTGCTCCTAATGCCAGCTTTAATTAAATCCTTTTTTAATCTGACTTGGTGAAGTCAGTGGGAGGATTGAAATTGGCTGGATGATTTCTTCTCTACTATTCTTTAATAAAATCCTCAAAATTATTAGGTCCCTAAAATGATTAAGTTATAATGATAACTAAGTCATAGCCTCCCATTAAGTGAGTGATAATGAGTCCATTAGTTCAATGATCATTGGAGGCCCAAAGGCCTGGTGCTCATTGGCTAATGGAATTATTATTCATAATATGATAATTTGATTGAGTCTTTCTGATGGTGGTTAGGTTGGCCGGCCAAAGTCGAGCCTGATCATTTATTGGTCCGATTCACTAAATTAAGTCATGTTAATGGTTGGACCTAACCAGATCTTTTCAGTGGAGGCCAAAGCCTACTGATTAGGTTCTGGGGCAAAATCAATTACTAGAAGTTGTTTAGAGAAACAACTGGTTAAGAACCTACCCATAGATGCACATGGGTTGACCAACCAAAGTTGGGCTCGTGTGTAGTCTGTGTGGATTCTAGTACCCATTAAGGAATTAAAGTAATTCCTCGAATTGGAGGATGAGGCTACCAGTTCGTAAAAATATTGGAAAAAACTTTAGACTAAAATCCAAGTCTTTAGTATTAATTTATGTACTAATAGAGGTCTCATTTTCCTTTAAGCAGCTATGGCCACTACCCTGTCGCTCCGGTCATTATTAGATAATGACAAGCTCATGGGACCCAATTTCGATAGCTGGTATCTAAATTGAAAATCGTCCTTGAGCATGAGTGGATCCTTTATGTAGTAACGGATCCAGCACCTTAGTAGCCAGCTTCGAACGCTAGTAAGGCGATCCGAGACACTTGAAGTGGCTCAATGATCGCACCACCGTTCGATGTATTATGCTGGCAGTAATGAATGACGAGTTCAGCCGAAGGTTTGAGAACGCCCAGCCACAGGAGATGCTTCAAATGTTGAATGACTCCTTTGGCACGCCTGATGACGTTGAAAGGCACAAAACTAGTTGTGCCATTTTCAATGCTTGAATGAGGGATGGGGCCTCAGTCACTGATCATGTACTGTACATGATCGAGATGATTGAGCACCTAAGCAAATTGGGCTTTCCTCTGCACGAGCAGCTCGGTAAGGATGCGATCCTTAATTCCTTGCCCAAGTCCTTCCTTTCATTCCTTACTCATTTTCGAATGACAAAGCCTGCAGTAAACTACCACGGATTGTTGGGGTTGCTGCAGAACTTTGAGAAGGATCACCAACTCCATAAGGAGTCGGTGAATGTAGTGGGAGGGTCTTCTTCTCGTCGTCAACCCTTTGGGAAGGGGAAGAAGAACAAGAAGAAGAAAAATAAGAAGGTGCAATCTCATGCTGGGACAGTAGCACGGGGTCAGACCAAGAAGCGTAAGCACGACCAGAGCCAGGCGGAGTGCTTCTTTTGCAAGAAGCACGGGCATTGGAAGAGGAACTGTCCTCAATACATTGCCTCCCTGGACCCGAACAGGCCAAAGAAGAAGCAAGGTAATTATATGATAACTCCTTGCAACTTTTCGATTTGTGATACTACTGCCTGGGTATTGGATACTGAAAACCCTTATCATATTTGTAATTCGATGCAGGGTCTGCAGGTCAGTAGGAGATTTGATGAAGGCGAGAGATTCCTGAATGTTGGAGATGGAAGCAAAGTTCCAGTTCTAGCTTTAGGAATCATGAGTCTTGTAATCAATTCTCGTAATGTAATTCTGAGTGAATGTCACTATTGTCCAAGTTTCTTATTAAATATTATTTCTGTAGGCCTTTTGGCCATGTACGGTTATGATTTTTTAATAAAAAGAAATATTTACAATATCATTTTGAATGGTGTTACAATATTTGTTGGATAATTAAATAATAGAATTTACTTACTATCGCAGTCTGTTAATGTGGTTCAAAAATTCGGTAAACACTCTAGAATAGATAATATGTCAGAAGTCTACCTTTGGCACTGTAGGCTAGGTCATATCAATAAGAACAGGATAAACAGGTTGGCTCAAGAAGGAATTCTTGAAGTTAGTGATTGTGAATCACTTCCAACCTGTGAGTCCTATCTTCTTGGGAAAATGACCAAGTCACCTTTTACTGGAAAAGGTAAGTGAGCCAGTGAACTCTTAGGTCTGGTACATTCTGATGTATGTGGACCCATGAGCTCAAGTGCAAGAGGTGGATTTTTCTACTTCATAACCTTCACAGACGACCTATCTAGGTATGGGTATGTCTATTTAATGAAGCATAAGTCGGAATCATTTGAAATGTTCAAACTATTCCGAAATGAGGTAGAAAAATAAACTGGGAAGTATATTAAAACTCTTCGATCTGATCGAGGAGGTGAATACCTTTTCAATGAGTTTCTGACGTATCTAGGGGAGAATGGGATTCTCTCTTAGTGGACTCCTCCTGGAACACCACAGCATAATGGTGTGTCTGAAAGGAGGAATCGGACCCTGTTAGACATGGTTTGATCCATGATGGGGTTTGCTGGTCTGCCAATCTCCCTCCGAAGATATGCGCTCGAATCGGCTTGTTACCTTCTAAATAGAGTTTCGAGTAAGTCTGTAGCCAAAATGCCATATGAGATATGGATAGGACGTAAGCCAGTACTCTCGCACCTTAGGGTTTGGGGGTGTCCGGCTTATGTTAAACGTTTAATTACAGACAAGCTTGGACCTAGGTCTGACAAGTATAATTTTATAGGGTACCCAAAAGAGACCAAAGGGTATTATTTCTACCTTGCTGATGAGCAAAAGGTGTTTTTCAGCCTTAAGGCAATCTTTTTAGAAAAGGAGTTCCTTAGTGAAGAAACTGTTGCCTCTAAAGTCGAACTTGACGAAGTTCGACAGGTGGAAAAACCGACACATGTTACTGAACCTGAACCGGATTTGATTAGATCAGATCCGGAGCCCATTGATTATGCACCCTTAAGGCGGTCTGGTAGAGTACCACATCAATCGGACAGATACTATGGTTTCTTGGTTCGGGATGGTGATCCTGTCGAACTTGGTGAAAATGATGAGGATCCGATCACCTACATGGATGTAATGCAGAGACCTGACTCTGAGAAATGGCTAGAGGCCATGAAATCTGAAATGGAGTCCATGAAGGTCAACGATGTGTGGACATTGGTTGACCCACCTGAAGGAGTAAAACCCATAGGGTGTAAGTGGGTCTTCAAAAGGAAGAGGGGCGCAGACGGAAAGGTGGAGACCTATAAAGCCCGTCTGGTTGCCAAGGGATATCGTCAACGTTATGGTATAGACTATGACGAGATGTTTTCTCCTGTGACAATGCTCAAATCCATTCGGATTATGCTTGCGATAGCTGCCCATCTGGATTATGAAATCTGGCAGATGGATGTGAAGACAGCTTTCCTAAACGGAGAGCTGGACGAAGAGGTGTATATGATACAACCTGAAGGGTTCACATCCACAGATAGTCTAAGGTGTGCAAGCTACAGAGGTCCATTTATGGACTTAAGTAGGCATCTCGGAGTTGGAACATACGTTTTGATAGGACGATCAAAACGTATGGCTTCGTTAAGAACGGAGAAGAGCCCTGCATTTATAAGTGGGCTAATGGTCCAGTAGTAGTATTTCTTGTATTGTATGTGGATGACATTCTCTTAATCGGGAATGATGTCCCTGCATTACAAGGAATAAAGATTTGGCTATCGTCATAGTTCTCCATGAAGGATCTGGGAGAAGCTTCCTACATCCTAGGGATGAGGATCTATAGGGATAGATCCAAAAAGTTGCTTGGCTTATCCCAATCCACGTACATTGATACTATGCTGAAAAGGTTCAGCATGGAAAATTCCAAGAAAGGCTATCTACCGATAGGCCATGGAATTTCTCTCTCAAAGAGGGATTGTCCGACAACACCTCAAGAGAGAGAGCGTATGGGTAGGATTCCATATGCTTCGACAGTGGGATCTATCATGTATGCCATGACATGTACACGACCAGATGTGGCATACTCACTAGGGGTAATGAGTAGATACCAATCTGATCCAGGAGAGAATCACTGGAAGGTTGTTAAAACCATCCTGAAGTATTTAAGAAATACTAAGGACCAGTGGCTTATATATGGTGAATCAGACTTGAGACTTATAGGGTTTACAGACTCTAGTTTCCAGTCTGATCACGATGATAGCAAGAGTGTGTCAGGATTTATTTTTACCCTTAATGGTGGGGCTGTCTGCTGAAAGAGTTCCAAGCAGCACACTGTGGCTGATTCAGTATGCGAGGTGGAGTATATTGCTGCATCAGATGCTGCCAAAGAAGCGGTGTGGCTGAGAAAATTCATCACCGAGCTTGGAGTAGCACCCTCCCTTGTTGGTCCAGTTCTGCTCTACTGCGACAGCTCTGGAGCCATTGCTCAGGCGAAGGAACCAAAGGCACACCAGCGGACGAAGCATATTCTGTGCCGCTACCATCTCATCCGGGAGATCATGGATCGAGGTGACGTCGACCTTTAGAAGATCGACGGAAAGGAGAACCTGGCCGACCCATTCACTAAAGCCATTGCGGTGAAGGAGTTCAACGACTACAAGTCGAAGTTGGGTATTAGATACTGCACCGATAGGCTTTAGGCCAAGTGGGAGATTGTTGGGAATAGTGTCCCAAAGCCAATCGTCAGCTTGTTGATGGTTGTGCTCCTTTTTGTATTAGTACATGAATTATAAATAAATAAAAATTATTTTGGTATTTTTTCATCACAAATGTTTCATCTTCTAATGAACTCCTGTGTTGTGGTGAAGTCCTTAGGACTATTTAGACTCGACAAAGGAGGATTTATCGCTTAGTCCTTAAACATGTTCGCGACCAAATGATACGTTGTTACCAAAGACGATAACGTTTATCGAGCATAGGTCGTTATGTGCCATATGGGTTGGTTGTCCTCATAACCAAAGAGTGTGGAGACACTGGTATGGCATACAGGTGAGATGTAATGGTACATCTGCACTGAACGTGACCAACTCCGGAGCTATTTCTGCTGTCAAGATTTGCTCCGATGGGATATGGGTATAAATGTCCCTCCAACCTGAGACCGCCACGGTGACTTGCAAGCAACTCACTGCACTTAGGCACTGGACTACTTGAATTTCTAATTCAGTGACGGAAGATTGCTGGGTGTAGTCAAGTACTTGACTTGTCGGTGCGTGTGTCAAGATGGGATTGACCACTCCAGTTTAGGAGCTATGTACAGTCATGTTTCAATTTAGCAAAACCTTGGCCAGGGTAGTCCTAGTGAGGAGTCACAGGACTAATTGAGTTGAGCACGATTCGGATGATATCATCAGGGTTGACAGTTTAACCCTGAGTCGTCCTAAACACAGGGGTCAAAAGGGATGAATTATACGGTAACCATATTCACGTAGGTTCTGAATGTTGCGATTGTGATTATTCGACCTATCCGATCATCGGGTACCATTGCTAGATGGTCACTTCGATTAATACAGAAATTGGTTCCTGTGCTACCGGCTTAGGTTCGAACCTGTGGGGTCACACACATTAGAGGTTCCTTTCTGATCTGATGGCTGATTATGAGTCTTATCTATCTGGGACTCTATGATTGAGAATTAGGATTCTCTAATCATGAGTTTCACACATTTTGGGTACCGGGGTCAAAATTTTGAATTTCAAATTTTGAATTTGAAATTTGAACTCTTTGATCAGGGTTTCATATCGATGGTCTCTGATGCCTGATTGCCCATCGGATTTGGACTCAATATTTATGAGAGGTTTAATTAGTAATTTAATCACTAATTAACTCAATTTGATTGAGTAATTATTTTTAGATCAAGTTCAATTGAATTGGATTCAGTTTGGATTGACCCGATTAGGTTAAATGTTGACCTAATCGCTAAGATGGTTTAGTCCCTGATTTGATCAGGAGTTAGGTTTAGTTAATTCCTGATTTGATTAAGATTTTATTGAGCCTAATTAAGCCTAATTATATTGGGTTTAATCTGGTCTAATTGTGCTTGACCTATTTTAAACTAGGTTGGCTCAATTTGAATCAAACCACCTTGTTTTAAATTCCCTGCGACACCCAACTTCCTTGCACCCATTTGAATTCACGAGAAGAAACTTCTCGTGAAATTTTTCTCATGCAAAACCCTTCCCCACGCCCTCATTTGTGTGCCATATGGATGGATAAAATAATTAGTTATCCATTCAAATTCAAAGCATGTTTGAATTTGAATGGATAACTTATCACTTGCCCTTTCATCCTTATCTATTTTGTGCGCCACATTACTTACACGAGAAAAGGTTTCTCGTGAAATATTTTCTATGCACAAAGAGCCACGCCCCTTCTCTTCTCACGCCCAAAAGGATAGGGATAAGTTGGTTTTCGTTTGAATTCAAATTTGATTTGAATTCAAATGTGTAACCTCTTGTCTTTATCCTCTCACGCGGATAAGACACGTTCGATGTTGTTTTAAAAAGAGGAGAAAGGTGGGACGTGCATAAAAATTTTAGGAGAAAAACTTTGGGGTGTGAGGAAGGCTTCTGCATAAGGTGAAGGTCCAAAACCTTCCGAGAGAAAAAGAAAGAAAAGAGAGAAAATTGGGCGCAGGGTTTTTGGTGTGTACCCTAGGGTTTCTACCTAGGGTTCAGAAAGTGAGATTGGTGTGCCACGAGTGTCGTGAGTCCACCAAATTTTAGGAAGAGATCCATCAGCCTCTTAAGCAACTGTGCAGATGATCCAGAGTATCCAAGAAGTCGACACACATCGATCGAAGGAGTTCGATCAACATCTGCCATCAAAAGGGTGAAATCACGAACTAGCATTCGTGAGGAGCTGATCAAATGGAAGCTTCGTGTGGATGATCCACAGAGGCCAGACATTTGTGTGGCTACGACGTGACGATCAGAGCCCCCCGACGGTGATCAGATTGCAGTGATCGACTACCCACAAAAGGTGATGTGTTCTGAACACAGTACTGTAAGACGTTTACTGATTCAAATTTGAATTTCAAATTTAAATGCATGCTGTTGTATCATATTTAGATCCTAGTGTAGGGTTAATTAGTATTAATTAATGAGATTAATTAATAATTCTGCTGTAAAATAGTAATTTTGAAAAAGTTTTAAAATTACCATTTTGCCCCTGCACTAAATTTTCGCTTCATTTTAGGGATCTAATAATTTTTGAGGATTTTATTAAAGGATAGAAGAGAAAAAATTGACCAGTCAATTTCAATCCTTCCACTGACTTCACTAAGTTAGATTAAAAATGATTTAATTAAAGCCGACATTAGGAGTACCTAAATCAGTCACATTGATTTACCTAATGATATGGGTGAGCCCTAATCACCAAGTAATCTAATCAAAACCTAACTCACCAGGTTGGCCAGGTAAGTGAGATCAGTGGAAGGGATGTGCCATTAACTCGTCCGAGATCGAATCAATGCGAGTAGCTCTCAGTTAAAAATCACTGGTCCGACTGCCGAACTTACCTTAGACACCAACCGGTTCATTAGTTTTAATTTGATCAACTTAGTAAATAGGGTTTCACCGTGTAGCCTTGAATTAAATCCATCTTGGTCTAGTTAAAGACATGGACCCATTCAACTACAACTATTGGAGTTGAGTCTAGAGTGTCCTTGACCTAATCTAATTCAATTTTTGATTAGATTTGACCAATTACTCTAATTTAGTCCATTTCTTTAAGCTAACCTTAGGTCTAACCCAATTATGGACCTAATCCATATAACCCATTGACCCACAAGTTTATGCAATTGTCTTAGGTCCAGCTAACCTTAGGTCTAACCCAATTATGGACCTAATCCATCTAACCCATTGACCCACAAGTTTATGCAATTGTCTTAGGTCTTAATTCACAATTCTAGACCAACTAGACAATACTTAATTCTTTTAATTAAGTATTTGGGCTGATGGGTTAGGGTTTGGCATTTCGAAATCAATTTTTAAATTTGAAAGGTTTTATTTTTTGTTCACCAAATGTGTTGACTCATTTCACAAACGGATCAGCATATTTCATAAACAGCAATCCTATTGCTAATTACATAACAAAAAATAACTCAATCAAAATAAATCATGAATATTCTTTTAGATCTAATCTAACACATTCATGATAAATTTTATAATTGAACCTTTATAATTAAGTCCTTTCGCTGCTTCGTCTGCATCGGATATAATTGCTCGGCACCCCTACCACCATAGGAGAATCCCATCGAATGGGAGAAGAGGGCCTTTAAACCCTACTTTTCTCCTATGACCGGACGACCATGGCAACCAATCCAATTAGACTACTTGCTACTTGGATCAAGTATATCTAAATATACCAATTTTTAAATTTAAATTTCAAATTTCAAATTTTAAATTTCAAATTTCAAATTTCAAATTTTAAATTTCAAATTTCAAATTTTGAATTTCAAATTTCAAACAAATTTCAAATTTCAAAATTTTGAATTTTAAATTTTAAATTTTAAATTTCAAATAAATTTCAAATTTTAAATTTTGAATTTTAAATTTTTGAATTTTAAATTTTAAATTTTAAATTTCAAAATTTAAATTTTAAATTTTAAATTTTAAATTTTAAATTCAAATTTCAAATTTAAATATTTAGATTACTACTTAATTTATGCATGTAAATGTATATCATATTTTAGAACCTGCTCTGATACCATTTGAAGTGAATTTGAGTGCAGGCATAAAACGATAATTTTAAAACTTTTTTAAAATTATAATTTTACAGTGAAAATTATTAATTAATCTAATTAATTAACATATATTAATCCTATATAAGGATCTAAATATGATATATATAGCATGCATTTAAATTTGAAATTTAAACTTCTACAGTAAATATTTTACTGTTATGTATTCAGAACACATTACCTTCGTGCAAGTAGTCGATCGCTGCAGTCTGATCACCATCGGAATGATCTGATCATTACAATACAGCCACACAGTATGTCTAACATCTCCAGATCATCCACACGAAGCTCCCGATTTGATCAGCTCCTCACGAATGCTAGTTCGTTGCAGAATTCTTTCGACGGCTGATGCTGATCGAACTCCTTCGATTGGTGTCTGTCGATTCCTCGGATGCTCCAGATCATCAGCAAAGATAGTAGAGAGGTTGATGAAGCTCTCTTTAAAGTTTGGTAGACTCACGACACTCGTAGCTCACCTTCTCACTTCTCGGGCCCTAGGCAGAAACCCTAGGGTACTCTTAGAAAAATCCTGCGCCCTTTCTGTTTCTTTTCTTTTCTCTTTTTTTCTTTTCTTTTCTCATGCAGAAGACCTTTCTCATGCCACCCTTTCTCTCTCAAATCAGATGTCGCATGCCCCACCTTCTCTCTCTTTTTAAAAAGGTGCAAGACCGTGTCTTTTCAATGTTTTCACCGCGTGAGAGGATAAAGCTAGGTGGTTGCTCACTTGAATTCAAATCGCATTTGAATTCAAATGCTAACCAACCAATCTTTATCCAGTCTTGGTGTGAGAAGAGAGGGGTGTGGGCTCTTTGTGCGTGGAGAGTATACACGAGAAACTTTTTCTCATGTAGAATAAGTGGCGCACAAGTGGATAAGGTGGTGCATGAGATTAGTTGCCCATTCAAATTCAAACTTCATTTGAATTTGAATGGCCAACCAACCATCTTTATCCACTCAAAATGGCACACAAAGGAGGGGCATGGGAAGGCTTCTGCATGAGAGAAAATTTATGAGAACTTATTTCTCATGAATTCAAATAGGCGCAGGTGAGGTGAGGTGGCGCAGGGAGATGAGTCAAGGTGGTTTCAAATCTAATTGAACCAACCTTATCAAAATAGGTTAGGCACAATTAGACTAAATTAAACCCAATACAATTAGTCTTAATTAGACTCAATAAAATCCTAATCAAATCAAAAATTGACTAAGCTCAACCCTTGATCAGATCAGGGACCAAACCACCTCGACAATTAGATCAACTCTTAACCTAATCGGGTCAAACCCAACTGAATCCAATTCAATTGGACTTGATCCAAAAATAATTATTCAATCAAATTGAGTTAATTAGTGATCAAATCACTAATTAAATCTCTCATAAATATTGAGTCCAAATCTGATGGGCAATCAGGCACAAAGTCCATCGATATGAAATCTTGATCGAAGAGTCCCAAACCAGTGGGACTCTTGACCCCGGTATCCAAAATGTGTGGACTCAGAGAATCTTGATTCTCGATCACAGAGTTCCAAACATGTAGGACTCAGAGTCCCTAAGTATTAGGACTCTTGGTCAAAGAGTCCCAGTCCAGTGGGACTCTTCACCAGCCATCAGATCAGATAGGAACCTCTAATGTGTGTGACCCCGCAGGTTCGAACCTAAGCCGGTAGCACAGGAATCAATTTTTATACTAGTTGAAGTAACCATCTAGCAATAGTACCCGACGTCCGGATAGGTTGAATAGTCGCAATCACAACATTCAAAACCTACGCGAATATGGTTACTGTATAATTCATTCCTTTTGACCCTTGTGTATAGGATGACTCAGGGTGAAACTGTCAACCCTAATCAGATCATCCGAATCATGCTCAACTCAATCAGTCCTTTGACTCCTCACTAGGACTACCCTGGCTAAGGTTTTGCTAAATTAAAACACGACTGTACATAGCTCCTGAACTGGAGTGGTCAATCCCATCTTGACACACGCACTGACAAGTCAAATACTTGACTACACCCAGCAGCCTTCTATCACTGAATTAGAAATTCAGGTAGTCTAGTGCCTAAGTGCAGTGAGTTGCTTGCAAGTCACTGTGGCAGTCTCAGGTCGGAGGGACAGTTATACCCATATCCCATCGGAGCAAATTTTGACAGCAGAAAAAGCTCTGGAGTCGGTCGATTCAGTGCAGATGTACCCTTACATCTCATCTGTATGCCATACCAGTGTCTCCACACTCCTTGGTTAAGAGGACAACCAACCCATATGGCACACAATGACCTATGCTTGATAAATGTTGTTGTCCTTGGTAACAACGTATCATTTGGTCGCGAACAGGTTTAAGGACTAAACGACAAATCCTCCTTTGTTGAGTCTAAATAGTCCTAAGGACTTCACCACAACACTGGAGTTCATTAGAAGATAAAATAATTTGTGATGAAAAATACCAAAATAACTTTTATTTAATTTATAATTCATATACTAATACAAGAAAGAGCACAACCGTCAACAGACTGACGATTGGCTTTGGGACACTATTCCCAATAGCTGGGACTTTCACAGAAGATGTACATAGAGGTGCTAAAAATGTTTAACATGAAAAACTCCAAAAGAGGGTTAGTCCCTTTTAGACATGGCATTCATCTCTCCAAGAAGATGTGCCCTAGCACACCTGAGGAGATTGAACACATGAGCAAGATCCCTTATGCTTCGACAATAGGGAGCTTCATGTATGCCATGCTATGTACATGACCTGATATAGCCCATGCTATGGGTGTCACAAGCAGATATCAGTCAAATCCAGGTGAAGAGCACTAGACTTCTATGAAATGTATCCTTAAGTACTTGAGAAGGACTAAGGATATGTTTCTAGTCTTTGGGAATGAAGAACTCCAAATTTAGGGATATACAGACTCAGACTTTATGTCTAATATAGATAATCGAAACTCAACATCTGGGAGTCTGTTCATTTGCAATGGTGGTGCAGTTAGCTGGAAGAGTTTCAAGCAGATGGTGATTACTGATTCCACCATGGAGGCAAAGTATATTGCTGCATCGGAAGCTGCGAAAGAGGCATTCTGGTACAAAAAGTTTACCGCAGAACTTGGAGTGATGTCATCAGATGCCATACCTCTTTACTGTGATAATAATGATGCCATAGCCCTAGCTAAGGAGCCAAGATCTTACCAGAAGTCCAAGTACATCGAGCGGCGATTCCATTTGATCCGTGATTACCTCAAAAAGGGTTATGTCGAAGTCAAGAGAGTCAACTCTACAGACAATGTGGCAGACCCACTAACAAAACCATTAGGCCAGCAAAAGATCGAAGCCCACCTTGAGAAGATGGGACTTAGATATGTAGCCAATTGGCATTAGGTCAAGTGAAAGTTTGTTAGATGTGTGCCCTAGATGCCAAATTGACCGATACATTCCTGTACAAATCTAAGGACAAATTTATAATTTTGACTATAAATCAATAAATGAATTATTCTTCTATCACATTGTGTACATTGTGTCTGTGATACATCCTTTGAGTTAGTAGGAATGTCAATTCATATTTTCAAAAGTTAAAAATTTAAAGCATGAATTTACATAACTAACTCATAAACAGCTCCTGACCATAGGATCATCATGAGGATGGTGATCGATCCGAAAGGTTGGTGTACGATCACTTTCTTAGGGTAGATGTGTCTTGAGTCTATGGTGTGGAGACATCAGAGTGAGAGTACAGGTATTCATTGAGAACGAGAGTACTGAGCGTGACCATATCGAGCAGTCATAAGGAAGTCTACCTTCTCATCAATGACTAGCTCGATGCTGCAGTTGTGTGTCTAGTTCTTTGACCTGAGGTGCATCGACAGTTCACCTTGAGTGTGTTATAGTTTGACTACAGCATAACTCGATCTTCTAGCCATTCGGAACCCTAAGTTGTATGTTGGCTGTAGCATATTCATTGTAGGAACTAGGTTACACTAAGATGGAATCTATCAACCTCGGTAGATGAGAGGAGTAGTTTTATGATGATTGAAAGATCAAGTCCTTAAGCCCATGGCCATGGCAAAGTGAAATAATGGAAAAGGAGTTTTCTATTGGGGTTTCACATCAGACTCGGATCGATCGATTGATTCATATGACTGATGTTGGGTTTGACGAGTCCACCTTAACCTTAATTCAGTCAGAACTCATGATAGAGGAACTCAATCACACAGGTAGCTGCACTGAGAGATTCATCTTCAGTTTTGATGGGTTGCCACCATATACTACAAGGTGTCACTGATGAATTTTGAGAGCAATTAGAATGATCTTGATAATCGATCATTCTAATTGTCTAAATCAGAAGAGTTCTGGTCCATCGAAAGGAGTTTCGATGATGTCGATGATGAGATCATGACATGTCTCATTACCAAATAGAATTGAACCTAACTGGGTTACACAAATAAGGGTTAGGGTCTGGATGTCATCAATTGGGCTAATCCAACTGATTTGGATAAGATCTAATTAGGTTCAAGGAAATCATGCTAGCACACGATTGAGCCTAACTTTCTCCTCATGTAATCTTTTCTATCTCGACTGAGTCAAATATGATTTGACTCATCCAAAAAACTTTGAAAAAGTTTCTCTCAGTCTAAATGAAGCTTGTCCAGATCAAAAAAAGCTTGTCTTAATTCATGAGATGAATTTAAGACAAGCACCTGCTAAATTCTAACACCTGCCATTTTCATTTTAGGACATCTGTCAAATGTTGATATATGGGTCTTAAACTGAAGAGAGCTCATTGAAAGATTTTTGTGGAGTGTCCACATACCAAAACTATATTGAATTGGGCACCATAATCAGATTATGGCATGAGTCCAATTGGATTAAAGTGGGCGCCCCAAATGGATAAGGATGAAGAGTCCTGATAAGATTGGACTCCTTGGCGCCAACTCTCTTTGTGCTTATCCAATGTTGGTGCCAACTTTTGGAGATAAGGTGGGATTCTTATCTGATGGGATCAGATGACATCATTCCACTAATCAAAATTTTTTTAGAATTAATTGGAATTTTATGATTGGTCGAATGATGTGGCACTGCGCAACATACAGGGTCTATAAAATCCCTATCTGCGTCTAGGGTTTATGATTTTCTACTCAATACCCAGCCAAAATGAGAATCCTCTCCTCTTCTCCACATCCTCCCTACTCTCCTCTCTCCCCTCATCACATCCAAGGAGTTGGACATCCATCTGGCAAAGGTCCAAGGTGTGGTGATGCCTGGAACAGGAAGGCTACAGGACATCTTTAACAGGCTACTGCTCCAACTTCAGAAGGAGTTCTGAAGCACTTTCAAATCAGATAGAGATCTAATTTTTGGAGCATAGATTCATGAGGAGAAGATGTTCTAGGTCCTACCTAAGTGGATATCGGTAGAGGCTAGGTACTTACGTGGCTACATCAGAACCTCGGGCTGTGCTGAGATCATCTACAGGGTAATCAGATTACCCTTGAGGTATGTCTATACTTCTCATACTTTTAGATTTAATTTTAAATTTTAAATATCAGATAATAAAATTAGATCTAACAGATATTAGATCTGAAATAGTGTAGGATAAAATTTTTAAATTATTTCATCCCAAATTTGATGAAATCTGGAAGATCCTACAAAAGAAAAAGACAGTTTTCCTTCATCTCAACCAATCCACATAGTTGTATCAGTCAACATAGTTTTATTTATTGTATCATGGGGTGAAAATAAAGAAACCATAATGTAGACTTAAATCTACATAAAATAATAGTATAAGCAGCCACTTATATTTGACATGCATAACTAGATGAGGACTTTTAAAACTAGTTATGTCTCCCACTATTTTATCAGATACCATAGCCCTCTCCTATGGTAAATGAGATATATTTTATATTTATCTTAGTAGAATTGAGATCCTAATTCCTCATAACGATCTTGTGTTAACACAACAAACCCTTATGAGTTTATAGGTATGAAACTCTTTCCAATTACATCTCATGCAATTCTCAATATTTTATCTTAGCCTCTAAAATATTATTAGCCTTGTGTTAACACAACAAGCTATAATATTTTAGTTAAGTATGACCCTTCATTTCAATACAGTCAAAATCGAATATAATTGCCCTTGTGTTAACACAACAAAGCAGTATATCCAAAATTACCGTAGCATCTTTTATGCACCAGGATTATGTTATATCAATCCTTATGACAAGCCTTATGGTAACACAACAAACTAGCCATAGTTCATGATGTAACATTAACCTAGCATGAAGGAAGGCCCTTAGTAGTGTTTAAAATACTAAGCTACCTTCATTCAAGATTCAAACTAATCTAATTGGCCAGGAAAGTGTTAAAATTAGTGGGGGTCTCCCCATTGCTTTTCTTAGACATCAATAAAATTGACCAGATCAGCAATGGAACCAATTAAATAACCACCGTACTTGATACACTCTTTAGACACCAATTAATTAATCGATTTAAGAAACTAGATCAGTTTCTGATTCACAACACTACGACTTAATATGATTTTTATAAGGGCTTTAATGGTCTCAAACACATCCTAATTGTGAGGATAGCATCCTTTCATGAGAATTTTATCACTATTTTTAATTTTCTAAAATCTAGATTGAATCTCCAATCCACGTAGATTTTTGAGAATTTTTTTGATTTGAGAAGGGACGTGAAAATATCTCTTCTTTGGTTGCATGCGCACAGACCAGGGTGCTGATCGATGTATCATGGATAAGAGTCCTTCTGCTTGAAGGAACTCTTATCTTTGATAATTAGATTAGATATGCCTTTTGGATAAGGTATGTCCCTCTCTTTTGGTGTCCCTCTGGTGGCTATAAATAGATCGGGGTGCTGGGTATCTGAGGAATCGAAGAGGGATTTTCAATTTCTCTCCTGTTGCTCTCTTTTCTTTCTTACAACCTATCTTAGTTTTAGGACAAGGCTTTGGGATTTAAGACAAGACTTTGATATTTAAGACAAAGCCTTATCTGGTTTTAATAAGGGTTGTAAAGATCCTAAAGGAGGAGAATCAGAAATCCAGAGGAGGTTCTAAGAGGATGAGGTCAGGTTCTTGAAGAAACTTGATCGGTACGAGGTTAGTCGAGTTCTAAGGGCTAGAACTCTCTAAGTAAGGTGTAAAAGGAGCGTGAGCAAAATGCAGTGTTCAGGTAGCCCCATGAGTAGTTGCCTTCCAGCTCGTTTACTTGGATGTACTTTCATTGGAGTGGGGTTAGATTCCATATAAAGTGGCAGTGGAAGATGAAAAATCGCTAAGGAATAGCTTGCATTAAGTGACTTGGCAAATTCAATTTTCAGGTAGCCCCATGAGTAGTTGTCTTTGGTTCAATTTTCGTGTGGATCACCATTGAAGGGCGGACACTTGGATGCCTTATAGAAATTGGGATTAGCGCTACAGGTATTCTTCTTATCCTAATTTATATTTATTATGCTTTGATTATTATAGTCAAGAGTTTCTGGGCATTAGGGCTTCCAGTGCATTGGGTGTTTTGAATGAAAATTTTAAATACCTAACCCTTCCACTGTGCCATCGGAACCCAACAGAATCCACACAGATTGCACACGAGCCTGACTTTGATCGGCTCACCCATGTGCATCCATGGATAGGTTCATTAACCAATTATTTTATCAAATAATTTTTAATAGTTGATTTAGCCTCAGGTAACTTTTCAATTGACTTTGGTCTTCTCTGCAAGCCGATGGTTAGGTCCAACCATTAACTTATACTTACGAATGTAACTACCAAATGATTAGGTCCAACTTTGGTCAGCTAACCTGACCACCTGATAGAGAGACTCAACTAAGTCATCATATTATGAATGATAATTTCAATAGCAGATGAGCACCAGGCCTTTGGACCTCCAATGATCATCATACTAATAGACCCATTATTATCCAACTTAATGGGAGGCTATAATCTAGTTATCACTATAACCAGCTCATTTAAGAGACCTAATAATTTAGAAGATTTAATTTTAACTTTTGAGAAGAGAAAAGAGGAGAGATCAATCAGTAGACCATAATCCTTCCATTGATTTCACCAAGTCATTGAATTGGGTTAGGATCATGCTGATTGAAATGGCACCTAGATCAGTCACACTGATCAACCTTAATGACATGGGCTAACTCAAATCACTTAGTGATCTAATCAAAATTTAATTCATCAAATTAGCCAGATAAGTGAGATTGGTGGGAGGGTCTGCTAAGCTTGCCTTAGACACCATCAAAATTGTCAAGTAAGCCGCTTCCAATTAAAAACCACCGGTCAATATGCCAAACTTATCTTAGATACCAATTGGTTAACTAGTTTCAATTTGATCAACTTAATGATTTGGGTTCAACCACTGAGTCACAATCAAGGTCCATTTTATCTAATCAAAGACATAAACTTGACCATCTACAACTATTATATTAGAAAAATCCTGATTAATTTAATTCAAATTTAATTAGACTTAATTAATTTCTTTATATGGTCAATCAATTTTTTGATTCTAATCTTAGGTCTAACTCAATTAAAGAGAAGGACCTGATTTGAGCTAACTCATGTCTCATGTTTTATGCAATCTCATTAGATCTAAATCACAATTCTAGATCTATTGAGTTTAATATTTAATTCTTAATTAAATTTTGCATCAACATGGTTAAGGTTTTAAAAATAATTTTTACATGTAAATTTTTTACATTAAATCATAAATTTTTTTTAGATCAATTTTAGATTTTTATGATTTTAAATTAAAAAATTTTGATTAAACAAGATTAGATGTAACTAACTTCTTCGCAACTTGCATCACATACAATAACACCTAGGGTTTCAAGATCTAGGATTTTGTAAGAAAGTAAATTTTTTTCTTTCACTTTCTTTTTCATGGGACCTCATAGTGCCACCCCTACATGTCATGTAGAGCACCCCATTGAATGAGAAGAGAGGATTATGAAATCCTGCTTGCTCCTATGACCGGATGGCCTGGTGATTATCCAATCCAAGTACTTTGCTACTCAGAATATCTAATCTAAATAAATAATAATCAGATCTAAAAATAAATATATTTAGATCTAATCTAAATAATAAATAATCAGATCTAATAATAAAAAATTAGATCTAAAGGCATAATAATTCATATCAAAACAATCATGGCTCTGATATCAATTGAAGGAAACGTAGGTAGTGCTATGCATATAATTTTAAAATTTTTGTACAGTGAAAGAATAAGATTAAACTATTTAATCTAAATTATATATATAAGATCTAATCTGGACTATCATGCCATGAAGAAAATATAAAATATGATGCACTTTAGATCTGAGAATAAAAACACACATCAATTTCATTGATGCTGAAATCCTAGATCTAACTATTTAGATCTAACAGTATGATCAAAATAGGTTAGAGATGATTACCAAACCAATTGAATTTTGATCTTCTCTAGTCCAACACTTGAATAGGGTGTTCCTTGGATCACTCACAGCTACATGAAGTCATTTGGCCTCTACAAAAAAATCCACGCAAAGACTGGTGCAGATCAGGGGCTTGGAGGGGCTAGCCTGCAAGCAACTTCGATAGCTGCTCTCTTCTTTTTTCTTCAAGCACTTTGGATGCTCCAAAGCAAGAGAGATCTAGAGGAGGAATAGAGGAGGTGGAGAAAAGCTATGAAAAAATAAAAACCAGTAAGGGAGGGATGTTATGATGCCAAGAAGAGGTGACCCCTTTTTATAGGCAAAGGCTAGGGTTTTAATCCAAGGAGAGAGGGTGCCAAAGAGTCCATGCCCAACACCTTTTGGGCATCCCAAAATTTCCAGAAAGGGCTCTTTGGCATGGAGAAGGATTCTGGTATCTCGCACACCCAAGGACACACCAAGAAAAATAGAAAAAAATTCATTAAGGTGCCAACAACTTTCCTTGTATGAAAAATTCCTTTCCTTATTTTCATCTTATTTCTAATTCGGACCGCATTCGAATTTGACAAGAGATAGGATTATGAGTCATCAACCATTGCTGCCCACTCTTATTGGGTCAACTACTTTGACACCAAAAAGGTCAAGCCAAATCCTATTTGGCATGGAGATAAGGGCATGGGTCCATGTGTGGTGCAAGGAGATAAGGATAGAGTCCTAGTTGACAAGGGCTCTTCATTTCTAATTCAATTCTAATTCAAATCAAATTTGGATTCAACCTACTGATAGAAATAAGTCTAATCTAATTAGAAATCTAAATATATCATTAAATTTCTAATCCAATTAGGAATTAATCGAGTCCAAACCCTAATCGAATCAAGATCAGATTTTCTTTGTAATCAGGATTGATCATATCAAATCCAATCTGAGTCGAACTGAATCTCATTCAATTATACTTGATCCAAAGCTCTTTGCTTAATTAAATTGAGTCAATTAGTAATCTAATTACTAATTAATTCTTCATAAATAATAGAGTTTCAGTTCTAATGGGACTCCACTCCAGAGTCCCAATCTTAATAAGACTCCTCACCAGAGTCACAATCCAATTGGACTCTTCAGCCATTAGATCTGATCAAATCTTCTAATGCATGTGACCCTATAGATTTGAACCTAAGTTGATAGTATAAGAATAATTTTTTATACTAATCGATGAAACCATCTAGCAATGGTGATCCGACGACTGGATAGGTCAAAGTATTGCAAAGCAACCTTCTAGAATCTACTGGCGTATGGCGTGCAATGACTTACTCTTGATATCGCTATCATCCTTATAATAGCATATCGTTTGGTCATGAATATTTTTAAAGACTAAACAATAAATCTTTTTTTGTTGATTAATTATAGTCCTAAAAACTTCATTACAATACAAGAGTTCAAAGATGGATAATTTGTAATGAAAAATTTTAAATAACTTTTATTAATGTAAATTCATATATATTTTACAAAATGAGCACAATCATCTAACGATTGACTTTGAAATATATTTCTTAATAAAATGTATCCCTCTTTGCTGGCGGATGCGCGAGAAGGCTGAAGTGACGTATCTAAAAATTAAGAGTCCTTCTCATATAAGACTCTTAATTTTTGATACACTGATTAAGGGACTCCATGAAAGAGCATATCTGAATCCCTTCTGTGTCCCTTCTATTGC
Source organism: Elaeis guineensis (assembly GCF_000442705.2). Taxonomy (NCBI): domain Eukaryota; kingdom Viridiplantae; phylum Streptophyta; class Magnoliopsida; order Arecales; family Arecaceae; genus Elaeis; species Elaeis guineensis. Next base: position 43,729,486 of record NC_026004.2, on the reverse strand, counting down.
TATAAATATATGGCAATAGAGTGGTTCAAGGCATTCTCAACTCTTTCCGATAGTTCTCTTCTTTATCTTGTTAAGACATTGTCTTGAAATTAAGACAAGTCTGCCCCACATTGAGACAAGAACTTAAGAAAAGAATTAAATGGCAAATAGAGGAAGGAAGAGAGGGTTTAGGAGTCCAAGTCCAAGTCAAGGAGATGCCAAGTCTAAGTCAAGGTGTGGGTTTGAGTAGATTGGGTCAAACTGAGTTCTATTGGTTAGAACTCATCAACAAGGTTTTGGTGCAAGGAGTCCTGTTCCTGAAGCAATTTTCGTATGGATCACATATGGAGGGCATATGCTTGTGTGTCTATGAAGATTTAGAAATTTAGCATAAGAGATATTTATCTAAACTATTTCTTAATTATTTTATTAATTATTCATTAATTATAATTAGTCAAGGGATCTTGGGTTTAGGGTTTCAGATGTCATGGGTTTCATGATAAAAAATTTTTGAAATATACTATTCTGTTGTGCTATCCAAACTTAATAAGTGAGATATAGGAGTACATCGTCACTGAACAGTGACCAAACTATGGAGCACTCTGCTATCAAGAGTGTTGCAAAATGTGTCCCAAAGTCAATTATTAGACGATTGTGCTCATCTTGTAAACTGTATATAAATTTTTATTAATAAAAGTTATATGATATTTTTATTATAAATTGACCATCTTTGAACTCCTATGTTATAATGAAGTCCTTAGGACTATATATATTAATCAATAAAGGAAGATTTATCGTTAAGTCCTTAAAATTATTTGCGATCAAATAATATGCTATTACTAGTACGATAGCGATATCAAGTGTAGGTCGTTGTGTACCATATGAGTTAGTTATCCTCTTAACCAAAGAGTGTGGAGACACTGTTATAGCATGCAGATGAAATGTAGGAGTATATTCACATCGAACGTGACCATGTGCCAAGCACTCTACTGTCAAGAGTAGCTTGTAAAGGGTATGGGTACAAGTGTCCCTCCGATTTGAGACCACCATGGTGATTTGTAAGCAACTTACTGTACTTTAGTATCAAACTATCTAAATTTTTAACTTAATGATGGAAGGATACTAGGTACAGTCAAGTACTTATCAAGTCCGTGTGTGAGTCAAGATGGAATTGATCCCTTTGAGGTAGGAGATATGCATCAATGTATTTCAATTTAGCAAAACCTTGGCTAGGATAACCCATGAGATAGATTTGAAAGGTTGAAATATAATATGGTTGACTTAATTAGGGTTGACAGTTAAACCCTAAGTCACCTTGAGCATTTGGGTCAAAGGGATGAATTATACGGTAACCATACGCCAGTAGGTTCTAGAAGGTTGCTTTGCAACACTTCGACCCATCCGATTGTTGGGTCATCATTACTAGATGGTTACATCGATTGGTATAGAAAGTTATTTTTATGCTACCAGCTTAGGTTCGAACCTATGGGGTCACACGTATTAGAAGATTTGGTCAGATCTGATGGCTGAAGAGTCCAATTGGATTGTCTTTGGTGAATAGTCCTACTTGGACTAGGACTCTGTGAGAGAGTCCCACTGGGACTGGAACTCAATTAATTAGTAGTTAGATTATTAATTGACTCCATTTGATTGAGTAAAGATCTTTGGAACAAGTCTAATTGAATTTGATTCAGTTTGACTCAGATTGGGTTTAATATGGTCAAACCCGATTACAAAAAAAATTTGATCTTGATTCGATCAGAGTTTTGACTCAGCTAATTCCTAATTGGGTTAAGAATTTAATGAGATATTTAAATTTCAAATTAGATTAGATTCATTTCTATTAGTGGTTTCAATTCAAATTTGATTTGGATTAGAATTGAATTAGAAATGAACAGTCCAAGTCAGACTAGGACTGATACGATCGCTATGCTATCATTAGGACACCATGATTATCAATCAAATTTTGACTTCAATAAAAGTTAAAATATATATAGAAAGTAGTGAGTCGGATTGAATCCACAGAGAAGGCAGGATTTTGATTTAAAATCTTTAATTTTACAAAAAAAAAAAAAATTTTGGAGAAAGTAATTTAAGTCGAAAAATAAAAATTAAAAGTATAAAAAATAAATCGAATACTAAGATCTACTAACTAGATCCTAGCATCTACTTGCAATAAAAATAAATAATAAAAATTTAAAAAGTATAAAAATAAATTGATACTAAGATCTACTAATTACATCCTAGCATCTGCATGCAAAAAATAAAAGATAAAAATTTAAAGTGCAGAAAAATAAATTTTATATTAATTAAAATTAAATTTCAAGTATAAAAAATTAAAAAAAATAATAAAATAAAATAAAAATAAAACTGTAATAAAGATCTGAAGTTGATCAGTCAAGCTTCGTCAGGAAGATGGTTGATGACCTCTCCATCTTCCGTCGTACTCCGTAGAGCGAACTGACTTCTCTCCTTCTTTTCCTTGAGTCTCTAAAATTATTTAATTTTTTATTTATTTTTTTAATACTTTCTACTCAATTTTTTTGCTCACGAAGCTTATTTCCGAACCTCCTATTTATAGATGAATTTTTCATAATTTTTTGGTAGGAAAAAGAGTCCTAAAATCTTTAGAAATCATATTAATCTCCTTAGAAATATTTCTGACCGTCGGATAGAGCTTGAATAGCTCAGATCTGATAAAAAATTGGCCATTTTAATCCTTATCAAAGTCAGATCGAACCATAACCATCCGATCGTGCCTGAGATTGGTTCTGGGCCATCGGATCACACAAAAGAGTTGTATTCAAAGTTGGGAGTGATAACAGCCATTGGATCGTACAAAAACCCCTCTCTCATTGTGAGCCATGCCTGTGGATCACATGAAGTTTCCTGTGGACTGTGCTCTTGCTCTATGGACTGATCGATTGGTCCACCATACACCGAAGGCTATTTTCTTTATTTTTAGGATATTTTAGCTCCATTTTTGCTCTGATTTTTATCTAAAAATTGGAAAAAATATGTATTAAATTCTTCAAAAGTTTTTCTTCATTTTGGTGTTTAAATTACTCAATTTAATTAATATCTATTTTTTTATAAATATATCTAATTTTATATTTTTTTTAAAATCACTTATTTTTTAAGAAAATTTAATAAATTCATGAAATTAAGATTTTTAAGAAGATATTAGCACCATAAATTATAAAAAATATCTTCAATAAATATAAAAATATACCATTTATCATACTCTCCAACTTGAACTTTATTCGTCCTCGAGTAAAGAAAGAATTTAGAATTAAGTATCGTTTAACTTAAAGTTTCAAATTTCACCAAATAATTTTCAAAAAGACCACGATGTTCAGTAGAGTGTGAATGAGATATGTCATTAGGGTATTAATACTAGTCAATATGAGAGTTAAACTAAGAATATTAAACTTTTTCTGAACTTTTCCAAATTATCCCTACCTTTATCTCCAAATCATTCACCTTCATATAGACAAGTATATTGTTACTTCTATCCTTCATTTATTGATTAATTTTTTTTTTTAGATGTTGTACTACTATTGAGTGTCTTAACTTCTTAAGCTTTTTATTTGATCCATGTAGCGAGTTTTCAGTCAATGACTTCCAAATCAGATGGCTTTAGGGTACTAGGTATAAAATATCTCTCGAACCTACTTGCTCGAATCAAACAAGCTACGAGTTAAAACTAGCTTTACAACAAAGCTTCTTTGCCCTTCATACCTTTTGATACGAAACTCAATACTTGCTTAGGCAAAGAGGCCCGATTACTTAGTATGAAGTACTTGAATTTTTTTTTTTGAATATATAAAGAAACATATAGTTACTTTACACAAGCCCATAAGAAGTAAACTTTTCTTTGATACTGGTAGAAAAATTTAGAAATGCTCAAAGAAAACTATTTAAGTTCTAAACTTAACTCTTTATTGAGTTTTCTTAATACTTGATCCCTCAATATCTCACAAACTCTCTAATCTGTACATCAATTTTCTTTTAAAAATACTTGGTTTAACTTGATTCTTAAGTATAATCAGTTGCTTAAATACTAAATACTAACTTACTTGAGGACTTAAAAAAAATTTTTATTCTCCCCCCTAACTTAATCAACATTGTCCTCAATGGAGCAAAAAAAATAAACGGTGCATGTAAAGAGAAAGAAAAAGAGAGATATCACCTAATCCATAAGTCTTTTCAAAACTGATTCTCCCTTCAACTTAGCCAAGATTATTTTTAGATCCCTACAAAAGACACAAAGCAAGACTTGATTATCCTAAACAAAATACAAAAAATAGCAAAAAGTACAAAACTAAAAATTAAAAACTAGGTTGCCTCCCAAGAAGTACTAAGTTTACCATCTTCAGTCAGACCATGCTGATTTTCTCACCTATCCCATGTTGAATTTGGATTGATAAATTTCAATAGTTTTGGATTGCCAATCTCAGGAAGATGGTCTATAATAAATTTTAATATTTTATTATCAATCTTTAAAAAGTAGTTCACATCTCCATTCCTAATTTTAGAAAGATAGTTCACAAACCCATTCACTGACCCTTGTTTTATCAAGAATTTCTCCTATTTATTCTTCTAAAATACTCATGAATTGAGTTTTTAGGTTAGAAATTGAGTTTGAAGTAATGGGTGCTGAAAGGGTGTCTTTTGATTTTAAACATGCATATTCAGATGTGATCAAGGGAAATTTCAATTCTGGAGGGGATGGTGATTCTAAAGAAGAAGAACCGATTTCTAAAGCTGAAGCAAATAAAACTTTTGATGAATATATCTCAGGTAGCTCATCAGCTCTCTTCTCAGTATCAATTTGGGCTCAAATTCTTCTATTGGGTTAGCTTCAGTACTAACTTCTTTTTCTAAATTTTCATTTTGACTAGCATCAGTACTAGCCTCTCTCACCTAGTCTGAATATGGATCCTTAAGAATCCTATTACTTCTAAGCTCAAAGATTACTTTGTCATTTTCAAATTGAGGATTCTTAGGTTGGACATTGGATTGTTGACTAGGTCCAAGTATTTAGTGGATAGTTAGATTATTTTCAAAATTTGGTATTGATTTGTTTGGCAATTGACCTAGTTCTCTCCTCATGGTACATTCAGTTAATTGATCTATTTGTGCTTCTAGCTTGATGAGAGATTACTGTTGGGTCATGATCATTTGTTGAAGTTGGTTGAGTCTATCATCGACTAGATTGGTCTGTTGAGGAGGTGGGTATGACGGCTGATTGTAATAGGATGGCTGAGTAGGCTGAGTAGACTAACCACTATTATAAGTATAATTTTGGTATTAGGGCCTATTCTGAAAGTTTTGCAAAAGAAGAATTTAGGTCTGAGCCTGAGTCTGTTGGGGTCTCCAAGAAAAATTAGGATGGTTCTTCCAGCCTAAATTATATGTGTTAGAGAATGGATCATTGACAGGTTTGGAGTAACCTTGGGCAGCTTGAACTTGTTCCTGAATGAAAGGTGAAAACTGTGCAGTCGTAGGACATTCGCTCACATGATAGGCTGGACTAGCACAGATAGAATAAATCTCCTGATAATTAGGTGGTGGTGTGTATTGTGCAGGAGATTATTGACCTAATGCTAGGAACTGATCAAATTTCTGGACAAGAAGGTCGACTTTATCTAATCTTTGGGCTATTAGGTTTAGATTGGCCTTAGGACTAGAGTCTGTTTGCTTGATCTCAAAAATTTTTGCCCATTTTTGGTTAGGGATTGATCTTTCATAGGAGGATAATGAAGCATGATTGATTGAATTTTTACTCAAAGTTTCAAATAAAGTGTAGGCTTCATCCTCACTTTTACTCATGAATGCACCCCCACAAGATGCATCTACCATCTGTCTGTATTGGTCACCTAAACCCTCATAAAAAGCTTGAACAATTTGCCACTTAGATAGACCATGGTGTGAGCATTTTTTAAGAAGTTCCTTAAGTCTCTCCCATGATTCATGAATTTGTTCTCCTGGAAGCTAAGCAATCCAGTGATGGCTCACCTCATGGTGTTGGTTCGACCTATTGGATAAAATTTTTTAAGAAACTCATGCTGCATTTCAGTCCAAGTTTGGATTGGTCTTCCTATTGTGCCAAGCCAGTACTTAGCTTTGTCTTTAAGTGAGAAGGAGAATAAGGTCAATCTAAGTACATCATCAGTAAAATTTTAAATTTTCATCATGGAACAAATTTTTAAGAACTCATCCAGATGCTTGTAAGGATCTTCATTAGTATTCTCATAGAAAGACAGGAGCATCTGGATTGTGGTCGACTTGATCTCATAGTGGCTTGTAGGGATATCAGGTATGTGGATACAAGTCGATGGGTTATAGGTGGAAGGAATAAAATATTCCTTCATCTGCCTAGGTGGTTCTCTAGGATCTCCAGCCATCTAATTTTCAGGTTTAATATGAATCAACCATTCAATCTCAGGATTGGGTTCAACTAAGTCAGGATAGAGAGATCTTCTACCTTGCATATACCAGCGCAAACCCTAATGTATGATTCAAGTTTTGTTTTTGTTTCATTTTTTTTTTAAGAGAAAAAAGAGAGAGAAGAAAGAAAGAGCCCTAGACCTAGATACATAAGGTGGGAATAATTAGTTATGGTTTAATGTTAATTATAATTAAGTTAGCAAACAATTAAACCTAGACACCTATGGGTTTCTTAGACCTAACAGTTCGATATAGAGTGGCTTAGCTTAAATGCAAATTGGGTTTGTCCTCACTTCTTTCAACTAGCCAAGTAAGAGATGGGATCGTGGGGGTCCTCCCGTTGCTTGCCTTAGATACCAATTAAATTGGCCAGGTAAGCTAACGGAACCAATTAAATAACCACAAATCCACTTAGGTTGAGTCTTTATAACCTCTGGCCTTAGACACCAGTTTCAGGAGTGAGTCCAGACTTATTTTGCACTTGACTTGACCACAATACTCAGAACTGAACTCGATTAATACTAGGGGCCAATGTCTACTTGATTTTAGTTAGGTTAGGGTTAATGTGAGATGCTGGTTGGTTGTTTATGAGCTAAGGGAGGATGATGAAATCCCCACCTTATCTTGTTATGGGTGTTGCCCTTAAATTAATTTGAGATGAATATGCACAACCAATTTCAAACAAGGAGTTCTATGCAACTAAATTAGATGTATGAAACTAATAAAACTTGAAAGCTTACCTTGTCTCCAGGGATCACCAAAAATAAATCTACAATGATGAATACTCCTAAAAATTAAGTTTCTACTCTTGTCATTCAATTTTTATTAAATTTATGTAGATGAATTTTAGGTTAATTAAAAAAAAGTAATTAATACTAAAAAAGATAGTTAAGGCTAGGGTTAGGATTGATCTCACCAACTTGGAAGCTTTCTATCTCCTTTTTTTTTTTTAATTTTTGAATTTTTTTTGCAAAAAGATAAAAAAAATTAGTAAGCAATAGTCATAAGAAAATCAAAAAAATCAAATATTAAAATTGGTGCCTTCTCCGACAACGATGCCAAAAATTTGATAGGGTCAAGATGCTGTCGTTAGCACACCGGGATTATCAATCAAATTCTGACTTCAATAAAAATTAAAAATATATAAAAAATAGTGAGTCGGGTCGAATCCACAGAGAAGACAGGATTTTGATTTGAAATATTTTATTTTACAAAAAGAAAATAAAATTTTAGAGAAAGCAATTTAAGTCAGAAAATAAAAATTAAAAGTGTAAAAAATAAATCGGGTACTAAGATCTACTAATTAGATCCTAGCATTTACTTACAATAAAAATAAATAATAAAAATTTTAAAAGCATAAAAATAAATTGATATTAAGATCTACTAATTAGATCCTAGCATCTACCTGCAAAAAATAAAAGACAAAAATTTAAAGTGCAGAAAAATAAATTTTATATTAATTGAAATTAAAATTTAAGTATAAAAAATTTAAAAAAAATAATAAAATAAAATAAAAATAAAATTATAACAAGAATTTGAAGTTGATCAGCCAAGCTTTGTCGGAAAGATGGTTGATGATCTCTCCGTCTTCCGTCATACTCCGTAGAGTAAACCGACTTCTCTCTTTTTTTTTCTTGGGTTCCTAAAATTATTTAATTTTTTTTATTTTTTATTTAATTTTTCTACTTATAAAGCTTATTTCTGGACCTCCTATTTATAGATGATTTTTTCATAATTTTTTGATAGGAAAAGGAGTCCTAAAACCCTTAGAAATTATATTAATCTCCTTAGGAATATTTCTGACCATCGGATGGAGCTTGAACAGCTCAGATCTGATAAAAAATCAACTATTTTAATCCTTATCAAAGTCGGATCGAATCACAGCCATCCAATAATGCCTGAGATTGATTCTGGACTGTCGAATCATGCAAAAGAGTTCTATTCAAAGTCGGGAGTGATAACAGCCGTTGGATCGCGTGATGGATTGCTTCTAGACCGTCGGATTGTGCAAAAACCCCTCTCTCACTGTGAGTCATGCCTGTGGATCATGCGAAGTTTCCTGTGGACCGCACCCTGGCTCTATGGACCGACCGATCGGTCCACCATACATCGAAGGCTATTTTCTTTATTTTTTAGGATATTTTAGCTTCGTTTTTGCTCTGATTTTCATCTGAAAATTTAGAAAAAATATGTATTAAATTTTTCAAAATTTTTTTTTTATTTTGGTGCTTAAATTATTCAATTAAATTAATATCTATTTTTTATAAATATATCTAATTTTATATTTTTTTTAAAATCACTTATTTTTTAAGAAAATTTAATAAATTTATGAAATTAGGATTTTTAAGAAGATGTTAGCACCATAAATTATCAAAAATACCTTCAATAAATGTAAAAATATACCACTTATCAAGGACTCTATTCTTATCTTTTGCGCCACATTTGGATCCATACCAATTTCTCCATGCCTAATTGGATTTGGATTGTAATTTTTGACATCATGAGAGAATATCTAATAAAAGTGGTTGGCTATAGTTGATGAGTCATAATATTATCTTTTGCCTAATTTGAATGTAATCTGAATTAGAGATAAGATACAGACTAAATTTTTTTTTTTTCGTATATGGTATATTGTTGGAGCTATATTATTATTTTTTTTATTTTTCTTGAGAAAGTATTTGGCATGTAAAATTTTAAATTTCTTCTCCACATCTTAATAATTTTTTTGTAATTTTTTGGGATGCCAAAAAGGAGTTTTGGTGTTGATTTATGGCATCCTTTCTTGGAAAGTTTTAATTCCTAGTCTATAAAAAGGGGACCCCTCTCTTGGACATCCCATGATCAATTTTTTTATAGATTTTTTATTTTTAGAGCCTCTTCTCCTCCTCTTATCTTTCTCCTCCAGATCTTCTATCACTTTAGAGTATCCAAGATACTTTAGAAGAAGAAAGAGGTCAGCTGTCAAAATTATTCGCAGACTAGCATCTCCGAGCCCCTGATTTGCACCTGTCTTCACATGGATTTTTCTATAGAGGTCAGACAATTTTGTGCAACTGTGAGTGACCTGAAGAACACCCTCTCTAACCATTAGATCAGAAAAGATCAAGATCAAAATTTGTTTGGTAATGATCTCTAACTTATTTTGATTCCTATGGTAGATCTAATAGTTAGATCTAAAATTTCAGTATTGATGAGATCGATATGATTTTTATTTTTAGATTTAAAGTATATATTTTTTATATCAAAGATATTGATGTGGTAGTCTAAGATTAGATCTTATACATATAACTATGATTAAATTATTTAATCTATTATTTTCACTGCATAAAATTTTTTAATTGCATGTATTGCACTACCAAAAATTTTCTTCAACTAGTATCAGAGCCAGATTATTTTGATATGAATTAATATGACTTTAGATCTAATTTTTTATTATTATATCTGATTATTTATGATTTAGATTGGATCTAAATTAGTTTATTTTTAGATCTGATTATTATTTATTTAAATTAGATGTTCTGAGTAGCAAAGTACTCAGATTGGGTAATCATCAGGCCGTTCGGTCATAGGAGCAAATAGGGTGCTCTTCATGGCATGTAGGGGTGCCACTGTGAGGTCCCATGAAGAAAAAAGTGAAAAGAAAAAATTTACTTTCTTGTAAAATTCTAGATCTTGAAATCCTAGGTGTTGTTGTATGTGATGCAAGTTGCGAAGATAATTAGTTACATCTAATCTTATTTAGTCAAAATTATTTTGATCAAAAATCATAAAAAATTTAGATTTGATCTAAAAAATTTTATGACTTGATGTAAAAAGTTTACATGAAAAATTATTTTCGAAACCTTAACCATGTTAATGCAAAACTTAATTGAGAATTAAGTATCAAGCTGATTGGATCTAGAATTGTTATTTAGATCTAATGACATTGCATAAAATATGGGTCATGGGTTAGCTCAAATCAGGTCTTTCTTTTTAATTGAGTTAGACCTAAGATTAGAATCAAAGAATTGATTGACCATGTAGAGAAATTGATTAAGTCTAACTAAATATTGAATTAGATTAATCAGAATTTTTCTAGTACAATAGTTATAGATGGTCAAGTCCATATCTTTGATTAGACCAAATGGATCTTGATTATGGCTCAATGGTTGAACCCGAATCATTAGGTTGGTTAAATTGAAACTAATTAATCAATTGGTGTCTTAGATAAGTTTGATATTTCGACTGGTGGTTTTTAATTGGAAGTGGCTTATCTGGCCATTTCGATAGTGTCTAAGGCAAGCTTAGCAGACCCTCCCATCGATCTCACTTACTTGGCCAATTTGATGAATTAGATTTTGATTAGATTGCTAAGTGATTCAAGTTAGCCCATGCCATTAAGGTTGATCAGTATGACTGATCTAGGTGCTAGCTCAATCAGCATGATCTAACCCGATTCAGTGACTTGGTGAAGTTAGTGGGAGAATTATGGCCTATGGATTGATCTTTTCTTTTCTTCTTTCTTCTCTAAATCGATTAAATCCTCTAAATTATTAGGTCCTTAAAATGAGCTGGTTATGGTGATAACTAGATCATAGCCTCTCATTAAGGTGAGTGATAATGGGTTCATTATTTCTGATTGACATTGTAGGTGCCATCCGTCTGATGTTCTCTCTGAATGATGGAATTAACATTCATCATATGATGACTCTGATGAACTATCTGATGATAGTTGGATTGATCGAGCCATCCTCAAACATGATCACTCATTAGGTAGAATCACTGAGTAGGTTCATGTTAATGGTTTGACCTAATCGAAACTTTCAGTGGAGGCCCATTGCCTACTGAAATAAAATCTGAGGCTAAATTAAATACTAGAAGTTGTTTGGAGAAATAATTGGTTGAAAACCTATCCATTTGTACATATGAATTGATCGAGCCATCCTCCAACCTATATGTAGTCTGTGTGGATTCTAGTATCCGTTAAGAAATTAAGATAATTCCTCAAATTGGAGGTAGAGGCTACCAATCGTATAAAATAGTAAGAGGACCTTTAGACTAAAGTCCAAGTCTTTAGGATTAATAAATTCATATACTAATTAGGCTTTGTTCTTTCTTTGTGTGTGCAGATATGTCCTCAAACTTGTCACTCCGATCACTGTTGGACAGTAAGAAGCTTATCGGACTGAATTTTGATAATTGGTATCAAAAATTAAAGATTGTCCTAGAGCATGAGTGGATTCTTTATATGATAATGGATCCGGCACCTGAGGAGCCTACTCCTAACACCTGAGGAGCAGTTTGAGACACTTATTTGAAGTGGCTCAATAACCACACCATAGATCGTTGCATCATGTGGGCCTCCATAAATGATGAGTTCAGCCAGAAGTTTGAAGAAGCTCAGCCAGAGAAAATGCTTAAAGTGTTGAGGGATTCCTTTGGTACTCCTGACGATATTGAGTGGCACAAGACTAGTTGTACTATTTTCAATGCTCGAATGAGGGAGGGTGCATCTGTTACCGATTATATATTGTACATAATCGAGCATATTGAAAAATTGAGCAAACTCAGCTTTCCTTTGCATGAACAGTTGGAGAAAGATGCGATCCTGAATTCTCTTTCCAGGTCCTACCTGTCGTTCTTCAATCATTTTAGAATGACGAAGCCTCTTGTCAACTACCACGGTCTGTTGGGGATGCTACATACTTTTGAGAAAGATCACCAGCTCCACAAAGAGATAGTGAATCTAGTGGGAGGATCTTCTTCGGGTAGTCGTCGTCCCTTTAAGAAAGAAAAAAAGAAGAAGAATAAGAAGGTGCCGGGTGCTGGGAGTCAATCCCAGAAATTCAAGTTCAAAGCTGATCAAAGTCAAGCAAAGTACTTCTTTTACAAGAAGCAGGATCACTGAAAGAGAAATTATCCTCAGTATATCACTTCCCTTGATCCAAACAGGCCAAAGAAGAAGAAGCAATCAGTTGTTGGATAAGGTACTTATGTGATAACCTTGTAACTTCTCTCTTATAGATATAATAATCTAAGTATTGGATACTGAAAGTCCTATTCATATTTGCAATTCATTGCAGGATCTTCAGGTCACTAGGAGATTTGGAGAAGGTGAGAGATTCTTGAATGTTGGAGATGAAAGATCAGTTTCAGTTCTAGCTTTAGGAATCATCAAGCTTGTATTCAAATCTCAGTATATTATTCTTAATGAGTGTCATTACTATCCTAATTTTCTTTTAAATATTATTTCTGTAGGCTTTTTGGCCAATTCAAATTATGAAATATCAATAAAGAAAAACTTTGGTGATATCATTTTGAATGGTGTTATAATTTTACATGGATGGTTGAATAATAGTATCTATATTGTATCTAGATCTAATGTAATATACATTTCAAATAGACATCCTAGAATAAACGATGTCACGGATGCCTATCTTTGGCATTGTAGGCTAAGTCATATCAACAAGAATAGGATGAATAGATTGGCTCAAGAAGAAATTCTTGATAAACATGATTATGAATCGTTATCTATCTGTGAGTCTTGTTTGCTTGGAAAGATGACCAAGTCATCTTTTACTGAAAAAGATGAACGAGCCAGTCATGTGCTGGGTCTGATACATACCGATGTATGTGGACCCATGAGCACATGTGCCAGAGGAGGGTATAGCTACTTCATCACATTCATAGATGACCTATCTAGGTATGGGTACGTCTATTTGATAAAACATAAGTCCGAATCATTTGAAATGTTCAAACAGTTCCATAATGAAGTAGATAAACAAACTGAAAAAAATATTAAAATTCTTCGATCTGATTGAGGAGGTGAATACCTTTCCAGTGAATTTCTGACATATCTAAGAGAGAATGAGATTCTCTCCCAATGGACCCCTCCAGAGATACCACAGCATAATGGCATCTCAGAAAGAAGGAATCGAAGCTTGTTGGACATGATTTGATCCATGATGGGGTTTGCAACTTTGTCGATCTCCTTTTGGAGACATGCACTTGAAACAGCCTGTCTTGTGCTCAATAATATTCTGAGCAAGTCAGTTAGTAAGATACCATATGAGATATGGTCAGGACGTAGGCTGAACCTCTCTTACTTTAGGATCTGGGGGTATCCAGCTTATGTTAAATGATTGCAAACTGACAAGCTCAGTCCTAAGTTCGATAAGTGTAATTTTATAGGATATCTCAAGAAAATGAGGGGATATTACTTTTACTTACCTGTTAAACAAAAGGTGTTTGTTAGCAGTAAGACATATTTTTTGAAAAAAGAATTTCTTAGTGAAGGAATATATGCCTCTAAAATCAAGCTTGATGAAGTTCGATAGGTAGAAGAACCGACACCAATGATTGAATCTGAATCGGATTTGATAAGATCAAATTTAGAGCCCAATGAACAAACATCCTTAAGGCGATTTGGTGGAGTACCACGTCAGTCGGACAAATACTTAGATTTCTTGATTCGGGATGGAGATCCTGTCGAATTCGATAAGAATAATGAGGATTCGATCACCTACATGGATGCAATGCAGATATCCGACTCTGATAAATGGCTTGAAGCCATGAAATCTAAAATAAAGTCTATGAAGGTCAATGATGTATGGACATTAGTTGACCCACCTGAAGGAGTAAAGTCCATAGGATATAAGTGGGTCTTCAAGAGGAAGAGGGGCACAGACGGAAAGGTAGAGACCTATAAAGCCCATTTGGTTGCCAAAGGTTATCGTCAGCGTTATGGTATTGACTATGATGAGATATTTTCTTCTGTGGTAATGCTCAAATTCATTCGGATCATGCTTGCGATAGCAGCATATTTGGACTATGAAGTCTGGCAAATGGATGTGAAGATAGCTTTTCTAAATGGAGAGCTAAACGAAGAGATGTATATGATACAATCTGAAGGTTTCATATCCACAAATGAGTCCAAAGTGTGCAAGCTTCAGAGATCCATTTATGGATTGAAGCAAGCATCTCAGAGTTAGAACATACGTTTTGATAAGGTGATTAGAACATATGGCTTCATTAGGAATGGAGAGGAATCCTGCATATATAAATGGGCAAATGGCTCGATAATTGTATTTCTTGTATTGTATATGGATGATATTCTCTTAATTAAAAATGATATCCCTGTATTACAGGGAATAAAAGTGTGGCTGTCGTCATAATTCTTCATGAAAGATTTGAGAGAAGCAGCCTACATCCTAGGGATGAAGATCTATAGGGATAGATCTAAGAGGCTGCTCGGACTCTCCCAATCCATGTATATAGGTACTATGCTGAAACGATTCAGCATGAAGAATTCCAAGAAAGGCTATCTTTTGATAGGCCAAAAAAATTTTCTTTCAAAAGGAGATTGTCCGATAACTCCTCAAGAGAGAGAGCGTATGAGTAGAGTTTCATGTGCTTCGACAGTGGATTCTATTATGTACATCATGATATGTACGAAATCAGACATGGCATACTCATTAGGGGTAGTGAGTAGATACCAATCTGATCTAAGAGAAAACCACCAGAAAGTCGTAAAAACCATTCTTAAGTATTTAAGAAATACTAAGGATCAGTGGCTTGCATATGGTGAAACTGACTTAAAATTTATGAGATTCACCAACTCCAACTTTTAGTCAGACCATGACGATAGTAAGAGTGTGTCGGATTATATTTTTATCCTAAATGGTGGAGCAATCTGTGGAAAAAATTTCAAGCAGAATATTGTAGCAGACTCTGTTTGTGAAGCAGAGTATATCGCAATATTTGATGCTGCGAAGAAAGCTGTATGGTTGCAAAAATTCATCGACGAGCTCAGAGTGGCACCCTCCATTGATGGCCCTATCTTGTTATATTGTGACAATACTGGAACTATTGCTCAAGCCAAGGAGTTGAGATCCCATCAATGCACCAAACATATTCTACCCTATTATCACCTTATTCGGGAGATCGTGGATCGAGGTGACGTCAACCTTCAAAAGATCGATGGAAGGGAGAATCTGGTCAATCCATTTACTAAAGCTCTCAAAATCAAGGAGTTTGATGTGAAGGAACCAGATCTAGGGTTTCAGGATTAGATCTTGAAACTTTTTCAAGATCATGCAGCGGAAGACTAAAATAAATTAAAATTTATTTTCTAAAACTAGAAAATTCTTAGATCTAAGATCCTATTACATGATTATTACATAGCATTAAATTATAAATTAAAATATATAGAGCATGAACTACATGTTGATTATATTAACATGTTTCTATACTACATCTAATGTATGTATTAAACAATAGATCAGATCTATTACCTTGCAAGTTAGACATTCTAACCTCACTGATCCAGGCTTAAGGATGATGTTTCAAGCCGCACATGCATCTGGCTTCTAGGAGTCGTCCACATGAGCCCACGAATCTCGACCAAAAGTCCTGCTTTAGGAAATCAGCGCAGTATGCTAGTACTGCGCTGATCCTTCTTTGATGGTTGATCAGGTGCCTCCTTCTTCTTGATTTGGGCTCTTCCAAAGATGAAAAGTAGGAGGAGGAGTTTCAGATCTAAGACTCTCTCAGAAAACTCAAGATGGAGGAAGGAAAGAGATGAAAACAAACAACCCTAGAAGAAGACCCTCTTTTTCTTCTCATTTCTCTCTCTAAACATCCTATCTTGTGTCTATTATATCTCCATGACCCAAAGATATTTCTCTCTAATTTTTGAATGGACCAAAGGTATCTCAAATATCTATGTTTATCAAAAATTTTATGAAGAAACTCATTTTATAGAGAGAGATATGAAAGAGTCTTTGTCTAGGTCAAATACCTAGTCAAGGCTTATCCAAACATGGCAAGATAAGGGGCGCCCAACTCTTGAGCACCTCCTCCTTATTTTCATACATGGACTACCAGAAAAGGGTGTACAATATATACCCTAAAAGTCACAAAAATTTCAAAAAAAATTTGGATAAATTTGGTGCAAAATTGAAAGAATTTTGGAATTTTAAAACTCTATCTCATAGAATTCGAAATCCAAACTTATTCCTCTTTGATTTGATCCAAACCACCTTCCATGTAAGAAAGAAGAGAGAAAACCTTTTGTGGATATGGGAGAGACTTGGGAGAGGGCTTTTTTCACACAAAATAAGAGGGGAATAAGAGAGAGGGCATGGGGGGGGCTTATGTGGCGCAAGGTGGAATCCTAGTCTTACTAGGATTCTATCTTATGACTTTTTTTAATTTGGTTTCTCAAACCAAATCAAATCAAAATTAGATAAACCTAATTAAAATAAGTTTTAATCTAATTAAAAACTTAATTTAATCAAATTAAATTAGATTTAAATCTGATTTAATTTTCTAATCAAATTAGAAATTAGGTTGACCCAATCCTAATTGAACTAGGATTAGTTTTTCCTTGCAATTAGCTTATCCAATAAACCAATTGGACTTGATCCAATCAAGCCCAAACTAAATTTAATTAAATTATATTTAATTAGACTTAATCTCAGCCCATTGGCTTAATCAAATTAAGCCAATTAGCAATCAAATTGCTAATCGATCCTCCTGCAACACTTGCACTAGGTTAAATGTCAATCGTATTGATCATTTAACCCTAGAACGATTCTTCATCGTTGATCAACTATCTGATTAGATCATGAACTCTAATGTGTATGACCTCATAGGTCTGAACCTAAATCGATAGTATAGAAATAAATTTTTGTACCAATCGAAGTGACCATCTAGCAATGGTACCTGACGACCGGATAGGTCGAATGTGTAGAACAACATCCTTAGAACCCATGCGGATATAGTTTCCATATAATTCTTCCCCTTGACCAAAATGATCATAGGATATCTCAAAATTCAACTGTCAACTCTGATCAGGTTGTCCACATTGTATTTTAAAATATCAAATCCATCTGATGGATTATCCTGGCCAAGGTTTTGCTAAATTGAAACACAGCGACTCATTCTTCTCCAACTCTTGGAGTGGTCAATCCCATCTCGATCACACTTTGACTTTGCAAGTACTTGACTATGCCCAGAAGCCTTCCATCCCTGAATTAAAAATCCAGTTAGTCCAGTACCAAAGCACAATGAGTTGCTTGCAAGTCACTAAGGCGATCTCAGGTCTAAGGGACACTTATACCTATATCCCATCAGAGACATTCTCGACAGTAGAATGCTCTGGAGTTGGTCATGTTTAATAATGATGTACCTTTACATCTCACCTGTATGCCATACCAGTGTCTCCACACTCCTTGGTTAAGAGGACAACCAACCCATATGGCCTACAGCGACCTATGCTCGATAGAAGCTGGACAGCTTATCATTTGGTCGTGAACAGTTTTAAGGACTAATCGATAAATCCTCTCTTTATCGAATTTAAATAGCCCTAAGGACTTCATCATAACAACAGAGTTCATTAGAAGATGAAGATTTATGATGAAAATATCAAAAATATATTTTATTTATTAACAAATCAATTACAATACTTGGTTGCTCAACCGTCAACAGCTTGACGATTGGCTTTTGGGACACATTTCTCAATAACTCTCACTTGTCCTAAAGCCACTCGGCACAATATCTAATACCCATCTTTGACTTGTGGTTGTTGAACTCCTTTATCACCAGGGCTTTAGTGAAGGGGTCGGTCAGGTTCTCCTTTTTGTCGATCTTCTGAAGATCGACGTCACCTCGATCCACGATCTCTCGGATCAGGTGGAAGCGGCGCAAGATGTGCTTCATTTGCTGGTGTGCTTTGGGTTCCTTCGCCTAAGCTATGGCACCAGTGCTGTTGCAGTAGAGCAGGACCGGACCATCGAGGGAGGGTGCTACTTCAAGCTCGTTGATGAATTTTCTCAGCCACACAGCTTCCTTTGCGGCATCCGATGCTGCGATGTACTCCACTTCACAAACAGAGTCTGCCACAGTATGCTGCTTGGAACTCTTCCAGCAAATAGCTCCACCATTTAGAGTAAAGATATAACCTGACATGCTTCTGCTATCATCATGGACGGATTGAAAGCTGGAGTCTGTGAACCCCACAAGTTTCAGATCTGACTCACCATAAACCAACCATTGGTCCTTAGTATTTCTCAAATACTTAAGATGGCTTTAACCACTTTCCAATGATTTTCTTCAGGATTAGATTGGTATCTACTCACTATTCCTAGTGAGTATGCCACATCTGGTTTTGTACATGTCATGGCGTACATGATAGATCCCACGACCGAAGCATATGGGACTCTACTCATACGCTCTCTCTCTTCAGGACTTGTCGGACAATCCTTCTTAGAGGGAGAAATTTCATGGCCTATTGGTAGATAGCCCTTCTTGAAATTCTCCATGCTGAACCTCTTCAGCACAGTATCTATGTACGTGGACTGGGATAACCCAAGCATCTTTTTAGATCTATCCCTATAGATCTTCATCCCTAGGATGTAGGATGCTTCACCCAAGTCCTTCATGAAGAACTGTGATGACAACCAAATTTTTATTCCCTATAGTGTGGGGATGTCATTTTCGATTAAGAGAATGTCATCCATGTACAAGACAAGGAATACCACAACTGGACCATTTGCCCATTTATAGATGCAGGGCTCTTCTCCATTCTTAACGAAGCCATACATTTTGATCACCTTATCAAAATGCATGTTCCAACTCCGAGAAGCTTGCTTCAATCCATAAATGGATCTCTGAAGTTTGCACACCTTGGACTCATCTGTGGATGTAAACCCCTCAGGTTGTATCATATACACCTCTTCGGTCAGCTCTCCATTCAGGAATGCTGTCTTTACATCCATCTGCTAGATCTCATAATCTAGATGGGTAGCTATTGCAAGCATTATCCGAATGGATTTGAGCATTGCCATAGGGAAAAATATCTCGTCATAGTCAATACCATAATGTTGACGATATTTCTTGGCAACCAGACGGGCTTTATAGGTCTCCATCTTTCCGTCTACGCCCCTCTTCCTTTTGAAGACCCATTTACACCCAATGGGTTTAACCCCTTCAGGTGGGTCAACTAATGTCCATACATTGTTGACCTTCATGGACTCCATTTTGGATTTCATGGTTTCAAGTCATTTCTCAGAATCAGATCTCTGCATTGCATCCATATAGGTGATTGGATCCTCATCATTCTCATCGAGTTTGATGGGATCACCATCCCGGACCAAGAAATCATAGTATCTGTTGGGTTGATGTGGTACTCTATCGGATCGTCTTAATGGTGTAGGTACATTGGGCTCTGAATCTGATCCAATTAAATCCGACTCAGGTTCAGCTATTGGTGTCAGACCTTCTACCTGTTGAACTTCATCAAGTTCAACCTTAGAGGCAACGGTTCCTTCACCAAGGAACTCTTTTTTTAAAAAGATTGCCTTAAGACTGATGAACACCTTTTGTTCATCAGCATCGTAGAAAAAATATCCTTTCATCTCTTTGGGGTACCCAATGAATGTGCATTTGTCAGACCTAGGTCCAAGTTTGTCTGTGACTAATCTTTGACATAGGCCGGGCACCCCCAGACCCTAAGGTGTGAAAGTGCTGGCTTACGCCCTATCCATATCTCATATGGAGTCTTAATTACAGACTTACTTGGAACCCTATTTAATAGATAACAGATCGATTCGAGTATATATCCCCAGAAGGATATCGGCAAGCTGGCAAAATCCATCATGGATCGGATCATGTCTAACAGAGTCCGATTCTTCCTTTTAGACACACTATTATGCTGTGGTACTTTTGGAGGAGTCCATTGAGAGAGAATCTCATTCTCTCCTAGATATGTGAGAAACTCACTAGAAAGGTATTCTCTTCCTCGGTCAAATCGAAGAGTTTTAATACTCTTTCCAATATATTTTTCTACTTCACTTCGGAATCGTTTGAACATTTCAAATGAATCCGACTTATATTTTATCAGATAGACATATCCATATCTGGATAGGTCATCCGTGAAAGTTACGAAGTAAAAATATCCATCTCTAGCACTTGTGCTCATGGGCCCGCATACATCAGTATGTACTAGGCTCAAGAGCTCAGTAGCTCTCTCACCTTTTTCAGTAAAATGTGACTTAGTTATTTTACCAAGAAGACAGGACTCACACGTCGGAAGTGATTTACAATCACTGACTTCGAGGATTTCCTCTTGAGTCAACCTGTTTATTCTGTTCTTATTTATATGACCTAGTCTACAGTGCCATAAGTAGATATCTGACACACTATCTAATCTAGGATGCTTGCCAGTTGAATAGACTACATTAACAGGTTATGATAACATATACACACCATTGTTCAACTATCCACAAAAAATAGTAACACCATTCTCAATGACATTACAAATTTGTTTCTTTATTAAAATTTCATAATCATTTTTGGCCAGAAGGCCTACAGAAATGATATTTAAAAAGAAACTGGGACAAAAATGACAATCATTAAGAACAACGATATGGGATTCAAATACAAGTTTCAAGATTCCTAATGCTAGAACTGAAACTGGTCTTCCATCTCCAACGTTCAGGAACCTCTCACCTTACTCGAATCTCCTACTGACCTACAACCCCTGCAATGAATTACAAATATGGTAAGGGCTACCGGTATCCAATACCCAGTCAGTTATGTTACAAATAGAGAAATTACAAGGAGTTATCATATAAATACCTTGCCCAGCAATAACTTGCTGCTTTCTCTGCCTGTTCGGATCCAGGGAGGCAATGTACTGGGGACAGTTCCTCTTCCAATGCCCCCACTTCTTGCAAAAGAAGCATTCAGCTTGACTCTTATCGGGTTTGATCTTTTTGGTCTGGCCCTGCACAGATGTCCCAGCCTGAACTTGCACCTTCTTCACTTTCTTCTTCTTGTTCTTCTTCCCTTTCTTAAAGGGTCGAGAATCAAAAGGCGAACCTCCTACTAAGTTCACCGACCCCTTGTGGAGTTGGTGATGCTTCTCAAAGTTCTGAAGCAACCCCAGTAACCCATGGTAGTTTACTTCAGGCTTTGTCATTCTATAATAAGTGAGGAATGGGAGATAAGACTTGGGCAGCGAGTTCAGTATTGCATCTTTCCCAAGCTGCTCATGCAAGGGAAAGTCGAGCTTGCTCAATTATTTCATTAGCTCGATCATGTACAATACATGATCAGTGATAGAGGCACCATCTCGTATTTTGACGTTGAAGATGGCACAACTAGTCTTGTGCCTCTCTACATCATCGGGTGTGCCAAAGGCATCCTCTAATACTTGAAGCATATCCTTTGGCTGAGCCATCTCGAATCTGTGACTAAACTCATCGCTCATGGCAGCCAGCATGATACAGCGCACCGTAGTCCGATCACTGAGCCACTTCTGGTAAGTGTCTCTGACTGTTCCACGTGCATTGGCAGCTGGCTCCTCAGGTGCAGGATCCATTATCACATATAGGATCCGTTCATGCTCCAGGACTATCTTCAACTTTCGGTACCAGCTACCGAAGTTGGGTCCCACCAACTTATCATTGTCCAACAATGATCGGAACGATAGGGAAGTGGCCATATCTACACAAAAGAAAATCATAACCTAATTAGTAATTGATTCATTAAACCTAAAGATTTAGACTTTAATCAAAAGATTTCTCCCACTATTTTATTCGAATTGGTAGCCTCTACCTCCAATTCGAGGAATTACCCTAATTCCTTAGTGGGTACTAGAATCCACTTAGACGGCACACAAGCCCAACTTTGATTGGCCAATCTATGTACATCTAAGGATAGGTTCATAACCAATTATTTTTCTAAATAATTTTTAGTAATTTTAATTTTGCCCCAGAAACCTAATCAGTAGGCTTTGGCCTCTACTGTAAGGATCAGGTTAGGTCCAACCCTTAACATGACCATACTTGGTGCATCTAACCAACGAATGATTAAGCCCAACTTTGGTTGGCTCACCTAACCACCATTAGAGAGACCCTTCCAAGTCATCATATGATGAGTGATAATTCTATTAGTCAATAATCACCAGGCCTTTGGGTCTGCAATGATTATTGAGTTAATGGACTCATTATCAAACACCTTAATAGGAGGCTATGACTCAGTTATCTCCATAACTTTATCATTTTAAGGACCTAATAATTTTAGAAAATTTAAATGATTTAGAAGATGAGGTCAGATGAACCAGCATATCATGATCCTCCCACTAGCTTCACCAAGTCAGCTTAAGGGAGACCATTAAAAGGGCTGGTCTAGAAGCACCTAAATCAGTCACACTGATTTACCTAGCTGACATGGGTCAGCTCGAATAGTCAAGTGATCCAATCAAAATATAATTTCACCAAAAGACCAGGTAAGTTCGATCAGTGGGAGGGTCGGCCAAAGCTTGCCTTAGACACCATAAAAAATGGCCAGGTAAGCGGGCTCCCAATTAAAAACCACCAGTCTGGTTTACCTTAGACACCAACTCGTTTAATTAGTTTTGATTAGATTAACCTAACAGTTCATGCTAGACCACTTTGCCAAGAATCAAGTCCATTTGGTTCTCGTTAAAGACATGGACTTGACCAACTACAACTATTGTAATTGATCTAAAAAATTCTTGACCTAATCTAAGACAACAATTGATTAGATTTAGTCAATTCTCTAATTAAGTCCATCTTTAATCTAACCATAGGTCTAACCCAATTAATGGACCTAATTCTCACTAACCCATTAACCCAATGTGTTATGGTTTGTGTCTTAGGTTCTTCAATTCACGATCCTAAAACCTAATCAAAATAACTTCTTAATTCTTAATTAAGTTTTGGGTTGAGGGTTGGATTCGGCTTTTCAAAAAATAATTTTTATATTTGTAAAATAATTTTATAATATGATTATACCAACCATATTGCATGTTTGATTTATAATTAAGATGCAAGTGAAATAAATATGAAACTACTTTAGATCTAATCTAAACAGGTTCATGTAATTGAAATAATTTCAACTTTAAATAATTTCTTTGCACAAAAATTATTAACAAAGAGATTTTATTTCAGATTTAAATATTTTTTAAATCTAATAAATCATAAATTTAATCTAGATCATATCTAATAAATTTATGATTAAAGACAGATCTACACAAATTAGGATAATTTTTGCACTGTAAGGGGTAAACCTTACAGCAGGACAACCTTACAGTTCGTGATTGATCTAAAATTTTAATTTTTGATTTAATAATTAGATTATAAATTAGATATAATCTAAGAAATAATCTAAGCATGTATAAATAATCATGTAATGAAGAACCTAGGCTCTGATGCCAATTGAAGGAACCAGATCTAGGGTTTCAGGGTTAGATCTTGAAACTTTTTCAAGATCATGCAGTGGAAGACTAAAATAAATTAAAATTTATTTTCTAAAATTAAAGATACTCTAGATCTAAAATTCTATTACATGATTATTACATAGAATTAAATCAAAAATTAAAATATATAGAGCATGAACTACATGTTGATCATATCAACATGTTTCTATACTACATCTAAGGTATGTATTAAACAATAGATCAGATCTATTACCTTGCAAGTTAGACATTCTAACCTTGCTGATCCGAGCTTAAAGATGATGTTTCAAGCCACACATACATCCGGCCTCTAGGAGTCATCCACACGAGCCCACGAATCTCGACCAGAAGTCCTGCTTCAGAAAATCAGCACAGTATGCTAGTACTGCGCTGATCCTTCTTTGATGGTTGATCAGGTGCCTCCTTCTTCTTGATTTGGATTCTTCCAAAGATGAGAAGTAGGAGAAAGAGTTTTAGATCTAAGATGCTCTCAGAACTCAAGATGGAGTAAGGGAAGAGATGAAAACAAACAACCCTAGAAGAAGACCCTCTTCTTCTTCTCGTTTCTCTCCCTAAACACCCTATCTTGTGTCTATTATATCTCCATGACCCAAAGGTCTTTCTCTCTGATTTTTGGATGGACCAAAGGTATCTCAAATATCTATGTTCATCAAATATTTCATGAAGAAACTCATTTTATAGAGAGAGATATGATAGAGTCCTTGTCTAGGTCAAATACCTAGTCAAGCTTATCCAAACATGGCAAGATAAGGGGCGCCCAACTCTTGAGCACCTCCTCCTAATTTTCATTCATAGACCACCAAAAAAGAGTGCATAATATATACCCTAAAAGTCATAAAAATTCCAAAAAGAATTTGGATAAATTTGGTACAAAATTGAAAGAGTTTTGGATTTTTAAAACTCTATCTCATAGAATTCGAAATCCAAACTTATTCCTCTTTGATTTGATCCAAACCACCTTCCATGTAAGAAAGAAGAGAGAAAACCTTTTGTGGATGTGGGAGAGACTTGGGAGAGGGCCTTTTTCACACAAAATAAGAGGGGAATAAGAGAGAGGGTGTGGGGGGGGCTTATGTGGCGTAAGGTGGAATCCTAGTCTTACTAGGATTCTATCTTATGACTTGTTTTAATTTGATTTCTCAAACCAAATCAAATCAAAATTAGATCAACATAATTAAAATAGGTCTTAACCCAATTAAAAACTTAATTTAATCAGATTAAATTAGATTTAAATCTGATTTAATTTTCTAATCAAATTAGAAATTAGGTTAACCCAATCCTAATTGAACTAGGACTAATTTTTTCTTGCAATTGGCTTATCCAATAAATCAATTGACTTGATCCAATCAAGCCCAAACTAAATATAATTAAATTATATTCAATTAGACTTAATCTCAGTCTATTGGCTTAGTCAAATGAAGTCAATTAACAATCAAATTGCTAATCGATCCTCCTGCAACACTTGCACTAGGTTAAATGTCAATCGTATTGATCATTTAATCCTAGAACGATTCTTAATCGTTGATCAACCATCCGATCAGATCATGAACTCTAATGTGTGTGATCTCATAGGTCCGAACCTAAGCTGGTAGTACAGAAATAAATTTTTATACCAATCGAAGTGACCATCTAGCAATGGTACCCGACGATCGGATAGGTCGAATGTGTAGAACAACATCCTTAGAACCCATGTGGATATTGTTGAGAATAGTGTCCCAAAGTTAATCGTCAGCCTGTTGACAGTTGTGTTCATTTTTATATATGTACATGAATTATGAATTAATAAAAATTATTTTGGTATTTTTCATCATAAAATGTTTCATCTTCTAATGAACTCCTATGTTGTGGTGAAGTCCTTAGGACTATTTAGACTCGACAAAGGAGGATTTATCGTTTAGTCCTTAAATCTGTTTGCGACCAAATGATACGTTGTTATCAAGGACGACAATGTTTATCAAGCATAGGTCATTGTGCGCCATATAGGTTGGTTGTCCTCTTAACCAATGAGTGTGGAGACACTGGTATGGCATACAGGTGAGATGTAAGGGTACATCTGCACTGAACATGACCGACTCCAGAGCTATTTTTGCTGTTAAGATTTTCTCCGATGGAATATGGGTATAAATATCCCTCCGACCTGAGACCGCCATGGTGACTTGCAAGCAACTCACTGCACTTAAGCACTGGACTGCTTGAATTTCTAATTCAGTGATGGAAGGCTGCTGGGTGTAGTCAAGTACTTGACTTATCGGTGCGTGTGTCAAAATGAGATTGACCACTCCAGTTTAGGAGCTGTGTACAGTCATGTTTCAATTTAGCAAAACCTTGGCCAGGGTAGTCTTTGTGAGAAGTCACAGGACTGTTTGAGTTGAGCATGATTCGGATGATCTAATTAGGGTTAACAGTTTAACCCTGAGTCGTCCTTAACACAGAGGTCAAAAGGATGAATTATACAGTAACCATATTCAGGTAGGTTCTGAGTGTTACGATTGTGACCATTCAACCTATCCGATCGTCGGGTACCATTGCTAGATGGTCACTTCGATTAGTATAGGAATTGGTTCCTGTACTACCGACTTAGGTTCGAACCTATGGGGTCACACACATTAGAGGTTCCTATCTGATCTGATAGCTGGTGAAGATTTTTTCATGTCTGAAATTTTATGATCGAGAATCAGGATTCTCTGATCATGAATTCCACACATTTTGGATACCGGGGTCAAGAGTCCCACTGGTTTAGGACTCTTCGATCAGGGTTACATATCGATGAATTCTGATGCCCAATTATCCATCGGATTTGGACTCAATATTTATGAGAGGTTTATTTAGTGATTTGATCACTAATTAATTCAATTTGATTGAGTAAATAATTTTGGATCAAGTCCAATTGAATTGGATTCAGTTGGGTTCGACCCGATTAGGTTAAGAGTTGACCTAATCATCGAGATGGTTTGGTCCCTGATATGATCCGGGGTTGGGCTTAATCAATTTCTTATTTAATTAGGATTTTATTGAGCCTAATTAAGCCTAATTAAGTTGGGTTTAAATTAGTCTAATTGGGCCTAACTTATTTGGTTCAATTAGGTTGGTTTAAATAATGAAACCACCTTGACCCATTCTCCCTGCGCCACCTCACTTTCACTATGCCCATTTGAATTCACGAGAAAGAAGTTTTCATGAATTTTTCCTCACACAAAGCCCTCCTCACGCCCTACTTTAATGCACCAAATGAGTGGATAAGGATGATTAGTTGGCCATTCAAATTCAAAACAAAAGTTTGAATTTGAATGAGCAACCAATCTTAGTGCCTTGACCTTATCCTCTTTTAATGCCCCATTTATTACACGAGAAAATGTTTCTCATGAAATCACTCATGCATAAATTAAGCCACACCCTTCTCTTCTCACGCTCCTAGTGGATAGGGATTAATTGATTTCCATTTGAATTCAAAATTTAATTTGAATTCAAATGTACAATTACTCATCTTTATCCTCTCACATGGATAAGACGTTTGACATTATTTTAAAAGGAGGAGAAGAGTGGGGCGTATGCAAGAAAAATTTTGGAGAGAAAATTTGGGCATGAGAAATCCTTGTGTGCAAGGTGAAGGTCATTATCCTTTCAAGAGAAAAAGAAAGAAAAGAAAGAAAAAGTGTGCGCAGGGTTTCAGTGAGTTCTTCAAGGTTTCAGTCTGGAGTTCGAAAAGTGAGAAGGTGAGCTACGAGTGTTGTGAGCCCACCAAATTTTAGAAAGATCTTTAACATCCTCTCAAGCACGTCTGCTATTGATTTAGAGTATCCGAAGAATTGACAGATATCGATCGAAGGAGTTCGATCAGCATCGACCGTCGAAAGGGCTCTACAATGAGCTAGCACTCGTGAGGAGTCGATCAGACCGGGAGCTTCATGTGGATGATTCGTAGAGGTCAGACATACTGTGTAGCTGCATCATGATGATCAGACTCTCTCGATAGTGATCAGATTGCGGTGATCTACTACCCGCACAAAGGTATTGTGTTTTGAACACATTACAGTAAAGTGTTTACTGTTAAAATTTAAATTTCAAATTTAAATACATGCATGCTATATATCATATTTAGATCCTAGTGTAGGATAAATTTTTATTAATTAATTAGATTAATTAATAATTTTTACTGTAAAATAGTGATTTTGAAAAAGTTTTAAAATTACCATTTTACCCCTGTACTAAATTTTCCCCAAAAATGGTATCAGAGCTAGGTTCTTAGATATGATATATATATTTGTATGCATAGATTAAGTTAAAATCTAAAAGTTTAAATTTGAAATTTAAATTTTGAAAGTTGTTCGAAATTCAAAATTCAAAAATTTGAAATTCAAAATTCAAAAATTCAAAATTTAAAATTTGAAATTTAAAATTCAAAATTTAAAAATTTAAAATTCAAAATTTGAAATTTGAAATTTGAAATTTGGTTGAAATTTCAAATTTGAAATTCAAATTTTAAAATTCAAAATTTGAAATTAAAAAATTTGAAATTTGAAATTTGTTTGAAATTTGAAATTCAAAATTTAAAATTTAAAATTTGAAAGTTGAAATTTAAATTTTGAAATTGGTATATTTAGATATACTTGATCCAAGTAGCAAGTAATCGAATTGGGTTGGTTGCCATGGCCGTCCGGTCATAGGAGAAAAGTAGGATTTAAAGGCCCTCTCTTCCCATTCGATGGGGTCTCTTATGACGGTAGGGGTACCGATGCAATTATATCCCATACAGATGAAGTAGTGAAAGGAATATTCATGATTTATTTTGATTTAGTTATTTTCTGTTATGTAATTAGCAATAGGATTGCTATTTATGAAATGTGCTGATCTATTTGTGAAATGAGTTAACATATTTAGTGAACAAAAAATAAAACCTTTCAAATTTGAAAATTATTTTCGAAATGCCAAACCCTGACCTATTAGTCCAAATACTTAATTAAAAGAATTAAGTGTTGTCTAGTAGGTCTAGAATTATGAATTAAGACCTAAGACAATTGCATAAACTTGTGGGTCAATGGGTTAGATGGATTAGGTCCATAATTGGGTTAGACCTAAGGTTAGCTTAAAGAAATAGACTAAATTAGAGTAATTGGTCTAATCTAATCAAAAGTTGAATTAGATTAGGTCAAGGATACTCTAGACTCAACTCCAATAGTTGTAGTTGAATGGGTCCATGTCTTTAACTAGACCAAGATGGACTTAATTCATGGCTACACGGTGGAACAGTATTTACTAAGTTGATCAAATTAAAACTAATGAACCGGTTGGTGTCTAAGGTAAGTTTGGCAGTTTGACCAGTGGTTTTTAAGCAGGAGTTACTCGCAGTGATTCGATCTCTGACGAGTTAATGGCTTATCCCCACCACTGATCTCACTTACCTGGCCAACCTGGTGAATTAGGTTTTGATTAGATCACTTGGTGATTAGGGCTCACCCATGTCATTAGGTAAATCAGTTTGACTGATTTAGGTGCTCCTAATGCCAGCTTTAAGTAAATCTTTTTTTAATCTGACTTGGTGAAGTCAGTGGGAGGATTGAAATTGGCTAGATATTTTCTTCTCATCTATTCTTTAATAAAATTCTCAAAAAAAAAAATTATTAGGTCCTAAAAATGATTAAGTTATATTGATAACTAAGTCATAGCCTCCCATTAAGTGAGTGATAATGAGTCCATTAATTTAATAATCATTGGAGGCCCAAAGGCTTGGTGCTTATTGACTAATGGAATTATCATTCATAGTATGATAATTTGGTTTGAGTCTTTCTGATGGTGGTTAGGTTGGCCAACCAAAGTCGAGCTTGATCATTTATTGGTCTGATTCACCAAATCAAATCATGTTAATGGTTGGACCTAACCAGATTTTTTTAGTGGAGGCCAAAGCCTACTGATTAGGTTCTGGCGTAAAATTAATTACTAGAAGTTGTTTAGAGAAACAACTGGTTATGAACCTACCCATAGATGCACATGGGTTGACCAACCAAAGTTGGACTCATGTGTAGTTTGTGTGGATTCTAATACCCACTAAGAAATTAAAGTAATTCCTCGAATTGGAGGTTGAGGCTATCAATTCATAAAAATATTGGGAGAAACTTTAGACTAAAGTCCAAGTCTTTAGTATTAATAATTTATGTACTAATATAGGTCTGGTTTTCCTTTATGCAGCTATGGCCACTACCCTTTCATTTCGGTCATTATTAGATAATGACAAGCTCATGGGACCTAATTTCGATAGCTAGTATCGAAAATTAAAGATCGTCCTTGAGCATGAGTGGATCCTTTATGTAGTAACAGATCCGGCACCTGATGAACCAGCCCTGAATGCTAGAGGGGTGATCCAAGACACTTATCAAAAGTGGCTCAACGACCGCACCACCGTTCGATGCATTATGCTGACGGCAATGAATGATGAGTTCAGCCGCAGGTTCGAGAACGTCCAACCACAGGAGATGCTTCAAATGTTGAACGACTCCTTTGGCACGCCTGATGATGTTGAAAGGCACAAAACTAGTTGTGCCATTTTCAATGCTCGGATGAGGGATGGAACCTCAGTCACTAATCATGTACTGTACATGATCGAAATGATTGAGCGCCTAAGTAAACTGGGCTTTTCCCTGCCGAGCAGCTCGGTAAGGATGCGATCCTTAATTCTCTGCCCAAGTCCTACCTTCTCTTTCTTACTCATTTTCGAATGACAAAGCCTGCAGTGAACTACCACGGCTTGTTGGGGTTGCTGCAGAACTTTGAGAAGGACCACCAGCTCCATAACGAGTCGGTAAATATTGTGGGAGGGTCTTCTTCTGGTCGTCGACCCTTTAAGAAAGGGAAGAAGAACAAGAAGAAGAAGAATAAGAAGGTGCAGCCGCATGCTGAGATGTCTGCATAGGGTCAGACTAAGAAGCGCAAGCCCGACCAGAGCTAGGCGGAGTGCTTCTTTTGTAAGAAGTAGGGACACTGGAAGAAGAACTGTCCTCTATACATTGCCTCACTGGACCCGAACAGGCCGAAGAAGAAGCAAGGTGCTTATATGATAACACCTTGCAACTTTTTCATTTGTGATACTACTGCCTGGGTATTGGATACCGGAAGCCCCTATCATATTTGTAATTTGATGCAGGGTCTGCAGGTCAGTAGGAGATTTGATGAAGGTGAGAGATTCCTAAACGTTGGAGATGGAAGCAAAGTTCTAGTTTTAGCATTAGGAATCATGAACCTTGTAATCAATTCTCGAAATATAATTCTGAGTGAATGTCACTATTGTCCAAGTTTTTTTTTAAATATTATTTCTATAGGCCTTTTGGCCATGAACGGTTATCAATTTTTAATAAAAAGAAATATTTGCAATATCATTTTGAATGGTGTTACAATGTTTGTTGGACAACTTAATAATGGAATTTACTTTCTATCACAACCTGTTAATATGGTTCAAACCTTCGATAAATACCTTAGAATAGATAATGTGTCAGAAGTCTACCTTTGGCACTATAGGCTAGGTCATATCAATAAGAACAGGATAAACAGGTTGGCTCAAGAAGGAATTCTTGAAGTAGGTGATTATGTATCACTTTTGACCTGTGAGTCCTGTCTTCTTGGTAAAATGACCAAGTCACTTTTTACTGAAAAAGGTGAGCGAGCCAGTGAACTCTTGGCTCTGGTACATTCTGATGTATGTGGACCCATAAGCTCAAGTGCAAGAGGTGGATATTTCTACTTCATAACCTTCACAGACGACCTATCGAGGTATGGGTATGTCTATTTAATGAAGCATAAGTCAGAGTCGTTTGAAATGTTCAAACTATTCTGAAATGAGGTAGAAAAATAAACTAGAAAGTGTATTAAAACTCTTCGATCTGATCGAGGAGGTGAATACCTTTCCAATGATTTTCTGACATATCTTGGGGAGAATGAGATTCTCTCTCAGTGGACACCTCCTGGAACACCACAGCATAATGGTGTGTCTAAAAGGAGGAATCGGACCTTGTTGGACATGGTTCGATCCATGATGGGATTTGCTGGTCTGCCGATCTCTCTTTGGGGATATGCGCTCGAATCGGCTTGTTACCTTCTAAATAGGGTTCCGAGTAAGTCTGTAACCAAAATGCCATATGAGATATGGATAGGACGTAAGCCAGTACTCTCGCACCTTAGAGTTTGGGGGTGTCCGACTTATGTTAAACGTTTAATTACGGACAAGCTTGGACCTAGGTCTGACAAGTATAATTTTATAGGGTACCCAAAAGAGACCAAAGGGTATTACTTCTACCTAGCTGATGAGCAAAATGTGTTTGTCAGTCTTAAGGCAATCTTTTTGGAAAGGGAGTTCCTTGGTGAAGGGACTGTTGCCTCTAAGGTCAAACTTGACAAAATTTGATAGGTGAAAAATCCGACGCAAGTTGCTGAACCGGATTTGATTAGATCAGATCCAGAGCCCATTGATCAAGCACCCTTAAGACGATCTGGTAGAGTACCATGTCAACTGGATAGATACTATTGTTTCTTGGTCCGGGATGACGATCCTATTGAACTTGATGAAAATGATGAGGATCCGATCACCTACATGGATGCAATGCAGAGACCCGACTTTGAGAAATGGCTAGAGGCCATAAAATCCGAAATGGAATCCATGAAGGTCAACAATGTGTGGATATTGGTTGACCCACCCGAAGGAGTAAAACCCATAGGGTGTAAGTGGGTCTTCAAGAGGAAGAGGGGCACAGATGGAAAGGTGGAAACCTATAAAGCCTGTCTGGTTGCCAAGGGATATCGTCAATGTTATGGTATAGACAATGATGAGATATTTTCTCCTGTGGCAACGCTCAAATTCATTCAGATTATGCTTGCGATAGCTGCCCATCTGGACTATGAAATCTGACAGATGGATGTGAAGACAGCTTTCCTAAATGGAGAGCTGGATGAAGAGGTGTATATGATACAACCTGAAGGATTCACATCCACTGATGAGTCTAAAGTGTGCAGACTACAGAAGTCCATTTATGGACTTAAGCAGGCATCCCGGAGTTGGAATATACGTTTTGATAGGATGATCAAGACGTGTGGCTTCATTAAGAATAGAGAAGAGCCCTGTATTTATAAGTGGGCTAATGGTCTAGTAGTGGTATTTCTTGTATTGTATGTGGATGATATTCTCTTAATCGGGAATGATGTTCCTGCATTATAGGAAATAAAGATTTGGCTGTCGTCACAGTTCTCTATGAAGGATTTGGGAGAAGCTTCCTACATCCTAGGGATGAGGATCTATAGGGATAGATCTAAAAGGTTACTTGGTTTATCTCAATCTATGTACATAGATACTATGCTGAAGAGGTTCAGCATGAAGAATTTCAAGAAAGGCTATCTACCGATAGGCCATGAAATTTCTCTCTCAAAGAGGGATTGTCCGACAACACCTCAAGGGAGAGAGCATATGGGTAGGATTCCATATGCTTCGACAGTGGTATCTATCATGTACGCCATGACATGTACACGATCAGATGTGGCATACTCACTAGGGGTAGTGAGTAGATACCAATCTGATCCAGGGGAGAATCACTGGAAGGTTGTTCAAACCATCCTGAAGTATTTAAGAAATACTAAGGACCAGTGGCTTGTTTATGGTGAATCAGACTTGAGACTTATAGGGTTTACAGACTCTAGTTTTCAGTCTGATCACGATGATAGCAAAAGTGTGTCAGAATTTATTTTTACCCTTAATGGTGGGGCTATCTGCTGGAAGAGTTTCAAACAACACACAGTGGCTGATGCAGTTTGCGAGGCAGAGTATGTCGCTGCATCAGATGCTACCAAAGAAGCAGTGTGGCTGAGGAAATTCATCATCGAGCTTGGAGTAGCACCCTTCCTTGTTGGTCCAGTTCTGCTCTACTGTGATAGCTCTGGAACCATTGCTCAGGTGAAGGAACCCAAGGCACACCAACGGACGAAGCATATTCTGCACCGTTACCATTTTATCCGAAAAATTATGGATCGAGGTGATGTCGACCTTCAGAAGATCAACGGAAAGGAGAACCTGACCGATCCATTCACTAAAGCCATTGCGGTGAAGGAGTTAGATACTGCACCGATTGGCTTTAGGCCAAGTGAGAGATTATTGGGAATAGTGTCCCAAAGCCAATCGTCAGCTTGTTGACGGTTGTGCTCATTTTTGTATATGTACATGAATTATGAATTAATAAAAATTATTTTGATATTTTTCATCATAAAATGTTTCATCTTCTAATGAACTCCTATGTTGTGGTGAAGTCCTTAGGACTATTTAGACTCGACAAAGGAGGATTTGTCGTTTAGTCCTTAAATCTGTTCGCGACCAAATGATACGTTGTTATCAAGGATGACAACGTTTATCAAGCATAGGTCATTGTGTGCCATATAGGTCGGTTGTCCTCTTAACCAATGAGTGTGGAGACATTGGTATGGCATACAGGTGAGATGTGAGGGTACATCTGTACTGAATGTGACCGACTTCGGAACTATTTCTGCTGTCAAGATTTGCTCCGATGGAATATGGGTATAAATATCCCTCCGACCTGAGACCACCATGGTGACTTGCAAGCAACTCACTGTACTTAGGCACTGGACTACCTGAATTTCTAATTCAGTGATGGAAGGCTGCTGGGTGTAGTCAAGTACTTGACTTATCGGTGTGTGTGTCAAGATGGGATTGACCACTCCAGTTTAGGAGCTGTGTACAGTCGTGTTTCAATTTAGCAAAACCTTGGTCAGGGTAGTCTTTGTGAGAAGTCACAGGACTATTTGAGTTGAGCATGATTCGGATGATCTAATCAGGGTTGACAGTTTAACCCTAAGTCATCCTAAACACAGAGGTCAAAAGGATGAATTATATAGTAACCATATTCACGTAGGTTCTGAGTGTTGCGATTGCGACCATTCGACCTATCCGATCGTCGGGTACCATTGCTAGATGATCACTTCGATTAGTACAGGAATTGATTCCTATGCTACCGACTTAGGTTCGAACATGCGGGATCACACACATTAGAAGTTTCTATCTGATCTGATAGCTGGTGAAGAGTCCTTCATGTATGGGATTTTGTGATTGAGAATCAGGATTCTCTGATCATGAATTCTACACATTTTGGGTATCGGGGTCAAGAGTCCCACTAGTTTAGGACT
The DNA here is from genome assembly GCF_000442705.2 of Elaeis guineensis. Taxonomy (NCBI): domain Eukaryota; kingdom Viridiplantae; phylum Streptophyta; class Magnoliopsida; order Arecales; family Arecaceae; genus Elaeis; species Elaeis guineensis. The sequence goes on along the minus strand of NC_026004.2, from coordinate 43,694,622 downwards.
CTTCGATCAGGGTTACATATCGATGAATTCTGATGCCCGATTATCCATCAGATTTGAACTCAATATTTATGAGAGGTTTAATTAGTAATTTGATTACTAATTAACTCAATTTGATTGAGTAATTAATTTTGGATCAAGTCCAATTGAATTGGATTCAGTTGGGTTCGGCCCGATTAGGTTAAGAGTTGACCTAATCGTCGAGATGGTTTGGTCTCTGATATGATCAAGGGTTGGGCTTAATCAATTCTTGATTTGATTAGGATTTTATTGAGCCTAATTAAGCCTAATTAAGTTAGATTTAAATTAGTCTAATTGGGCCTAACTTATTTGGTTCAATTAGGTTGGTTTAAATAATGAAACCACCTTGACCCATTCTCCCTGCGCCACCTCACTTCCACTACACCCATTTGAATTCACGAGAAGGAAGTTCTCATGAATTTTTTCTCATGCAAAGCCCTCCTCACACCCTACTTTAATGCACCAAATGAGTGGATAAGGATGATTAGTTGGCCATTCAAATTCAAAACAAAAGTTTAAATTTGAATGAGCAACCAATCTTAGCGCCTTGACCTTATCCTCTTTTAATGTCCCATTTATTACATGAAAAAATATTTCTCATGAAATCACTCATGCACAAATTAAGCCACGCCCTCCTCTTCTCACACCCTTAGTAGATAGGGATTAATTGGTTTCCATTTGAATTCAAAATTTAATTTGAACTCAAATGTACAATTACTCATCTTTATCCTCTCACATGGATAAGACATTTGACATTGTTTTAAAAGGAGGAGAAGAGTGGGGCGTGTGCAAGAAAAATTTTTGAAGAAAATCTGGGTGTGAGAAATCCTTGTGTGTAAGGTGAAGGTCATTATCCTTCCGAGAGAAAAAGAAAGAAAAGAAAGAAAAAGTATGCGCAGGGTTTCAGTGAGTTCTTCAGGGTTTCAGCCTAGAGTTCGGGAAGTGAGAAGGTGAGCTACGAGTGTCGTGAGCCTACCAAATTTTAGAAAGATCTTCAACATCCTCTCAAGCACATCTGTTGATGATCTAGAGTATCCAAAGAATTGACAGATATCGATCGAAGGAGTTCGATCAGCATCGACCGTCGAAAGGGCTCTACAACGAGCTAGCACTCATGAGGAGTCGATCAGATCGGAAGCTTCGTGTGGATGATCTGCAGAGACCAGACATACTGTGTGGCTATATTGCGATGATCAGACTCTCTCGACGGTGATCAGATTACGATGATCTACTACCCGCACAAAGGTATTGTGTTCTGAACACATTACAGTATAGTGTTTACTGTTCAAATTTGAATTTCAAATTTAAATGTATGCATGCTATATATCATATTTAGATCCTAGTGTAAGGTAAATTTTTATTAATTAATTAGATTAATTAATAATTTTTACTATAAAATAATAATTTTGAAAAAATTTTAAAATTATCATTTTACCCCTGCACTGAATTTTCCTCAAAAGATATAGTTTCCATATAATTCATCTTCTTGACCAAAATGATCATAGGACATCTCAAAGTTCAACTGTCAACTCTGATTAGGTTGTCCACTTTGTATTTCAAAATATCAAATCTATCTGATGGATTACCCTGGCCAAGGTTTTGCTAAATTGAAATACAGCGACTCATTCTTCTCCAACTCTTGGAGTGGTCAATCTCATCTCGATCATACTCTGACTTTGCAAATACTTGACTGTACCCAGAAGCCTTCCGTCTATGAATTAAAAATTCAGTTAGTCCAGTACCAAAGCACAGTGAGTTGCTTGCAAGTCACTGAGGCGATCTCAGATCTAAGGGACACTTATACCTATATCCCATCAGAGACATTCTCGACAGTAAAATGCTCTGAAGTTGGTCACGTTCAATGACGATGTACCTTTACATCTCACCTATATGCCATACCAGTATCTCCACACTCCTTGGTTAAGAGGACAACCAACCCATATGGCCTACAGCGACCTATGCTCGATAGAAGCTGTCGTCCTTACTAACAGCTTATCGTTTGGTCATGAATAGTTTTAAGGACTAATCGATAAATTCTCTCTTTATTGAACTTAAATAGCCCTAAGGATTTCATCATAACAACGAAGTTCATTAGAAGATGAAGACTTATGATGAAAATGCCAAAAATATATTGTATTTATTAACAAATCAATTACAATACTTGGTTGCTCAACTGTCAACAGCTTGACGATTGATTTTTGAGATATATTTTCCAACATGATAACCATAAATCGAAGATGGATATGCGATACTGTATCGATTGGCTTTAGTCCAAGTGAGAGTTGTTGGAAAATATGTCCCAAAATTAATAATTAGATGATTATGCTCATCTTGTAAACTGTATATAAATTTTTATTGATAAAAGTTATTTGATATTTTTATTACAAATTGATCATCATTGAACTTCTGTATTATAATGAAGTCCTTAGGACTATATATATTAATCGACAAAAGAAGATTTATCGTTAAGTCCTTAAAATTGTTTACGACCAAATGATACGCTATTACTAGGATGATAGTGATATCAAGTGTAGGTCGTCGTGTGCCATATGAGTTGGTTGTTCTCTTAACCAAAGAGTGTGGAGATACTATTAGGACATGCAGATAGAATGTAGGAGTACATTCGCATCAAACGTGACCATGTGCCAAGCACTCTGCTGTCAAGAGTAACTTGTTAAGGATATGGATATAATTGTCCTTCTGACCTGAGACCACCATGGTGATTTGTAAGCAACTCACTGTATTTTAGTATTAGACTATCTAAGTTTTTAACTTAGTGATGGAAGGATACTAGGTGCAATCAAGTACTTATCAAGTTGGTGTGTGAGTCAAGATGAAATTGACCCCTCTGAATTGGTAGGAGATATGCATCAGTGTATTTCAATTTAGCAAAATCTTGGCCAGGATAATTTATGAGATGAATTTGAAAGGTTGAAATATAATATGATTGATTTAATTAAGATTGACAGTTAAACCTTAAGTCACCTTGAGCATTTGAGTCAAAGGGATGAATTATACGGTAACCATACGCCAATAGGTTCTAGAAGGTTGCTTTGCAACACTTCGACCCATCCGGTGTCGGATCATCATTGCTAGATGGTTACATCGATTGGTATAGAAAATTATTCTTATACTACCGACTTAGGTTCGAACCTATGGGGTCACACGTATTAGAAGATTTGATCAGATCTGATGGCTGAAGAGTCCAATTGGATTGTGACTCTAGTGAAGAGTCCTACTTGGACTAGGACTCTGTAGGAGAGTCCCACTGGAACTGAGACTCTACCATTTATAAGAATTAATTAGTAATTAAATTATTAATTAATTCAATTTGATTGAGTAAAGAGTTTTGGAATAAGTTTAATTGAATTAGATTTAGTTCGACTCAGATTGGGATTGATATGATCAAATTCGATTACAAGAAAAATTTGATCCTGATTCGATCAGGATTTGGACTTGACTAATTTTTAATTGGGTTAGAAATTTGATAAGATATTTAGATTTTAAATTATATTAGATTCATTTCTATCAGTGATTTCAATCCAAATTTGATTTGGATTAGAATTGAATTAGAAATGAAGAGTCCAAGTCAGACTAGGACTCTATCCTAATCTTTTGCGCCACATCTGGATCCATGCCAATTTCTCTATGCCTAACTGGATTTGGGTTATAATTTTTAGCATCATGAGAGAGAATCTAATAAGGGTGGTTAGCTATAGCTGATGAGTCATAATATTATCTCTTGCCTAATTCGAATGTGATCTGAATTAGAGATAAGATGCAGACTAGGAAAGGTATTTTTCATATATGGTATATTATTGGAGCCATATTATTTTTTTTCTTATTTTATTAAGAAATTATTTAGTATGTGAGACTCTAGATTTCTTTTTCACATCTTAATTATTTTTTTAAAGTTTTTGTCAATGCCAAAAAGGGGTTTTGGCATTGATTCATGGCATCCTTGCTTGAAAAGTCCTAATTCTTAGTCTATAAAAAGGGAACCCCTCTCTTAAATGTCCCATGATCAATTTTCTTGTAGATTTTTTATTTTTAGAGCCTCTTCTCCTCCTCCTCTCTTTCTCCTCTAGATCTCATATCACTTTGGAGTATCCAAGGTGTTTGTAGAAGAAGAAAGAGGTCAGCTGTCGAAGTTGTTCGCAGACTAGCATCTCTGGGCCCCTGATTTGCGCTTGTCTTCATGTAGATTTTTTTATAGAGGCCAGATGACTTCATGTGGCTGCAAGTGATCTGAGGAACACCCTCTCTAACCATTGGGTCAGAGAAAATCAAGATCAAAATTTGTTTGGTAACAATCTCTAACTTATTTTGATTCCTATGGTAGATGTAATAGTTAGATCTAGAATTTCAGTATTGTTGAGATTGATGTGATTTTTATTTTTCGATCTAAAGCACATATTTTTGATATCAAAGATTTTGATGTGGTAGTCTAAGATTAGATCTTATATATGTGATTAGAATTATATTATTTAATTTATTATTTTCAATGCATAAAATTTTTTAATGGCATGTCCTGTACTACCACAAAGTTTCTTCAAAGAGTAGCTCGCGAAGGATATGGACATAAGTATCCCTTCGACCTGAGATCACCATGATGACTTGCAAGCAACTCACTATACTTGATATCAGACTGTCTGTATTTTTAATATAGTGATGGAAGGCTACTGGATTTGACCCCTCTGGATTATAGGAGTTAATGCATCACTGTGTTTCAATTGAGCAAAATTTTGACCAGGGAATCCTTGTGAGGAGTCACAGGATTTGAAAAAGATTGAAACATAATGTGGATGACTAATCCAGAGCTGACAGTTAAATTTTAGATCATCCTGAGCATTAGGATCTAAGGGATGAATTGTATGGTAACCATGTCTCAGATTTTTGAATGTTGCTTTGCAGTTTTTCGGCCTATTCGAATGTTGGATTGTTGGGAATAGTGTCCCAAAGCCAATCGTCAGCCTGTTGATGGTTGTACTCTTTATTATATTAGTACATAAATTATAAATAAATAAAAGTTATTTTAGTATTTTTCATCATAAATTTTCATCTTCTAATGAACTCCTGTGTTGTGGTGAAGTCCTTAGGACTATTTAGACTCGACAAAAGAGGATTTGTCGTTTAGTCCTTAAACCTGTTCGCGACCAAATGATATATTGTTACCAAGGACAACAATGTTTATCGAGCATAGGTCGTTGTGTGCCATATAGATTGGTTGTCCTTTTAACTAAGTAGTGTGGAGACACTGGTATGGCATACAGGTGAGATGTAAGGGTACATCTGCACTGAACGTGACCGACTCTGGAGCTATCTCTGCTGTCAAGATTTACTCTGATGGAATATGGGTATAAATATCTCTCCGATCTGAGACCGCTATGGTGACTTGCAAGAAACTCACTGCACTTAGGCATTGGACCACCTGAATTTCTAATTCAGTGACGGAAGGTTGCTGGGTGTAGTCAAGTACTTGACTTATCGGTACGTGTGTCAAGATGGGATTGACCACTTTAGTTCAGGAGCTGTGTACAGTTATATTTTAATTTAGTAAAACCTTGTTCAGGATAGTCCTAGTGAGGAGTCACAGGGCTGATTGAGTTGAGCATGACTCGAATGATCTAATCAGGGTTGACAGTTTAACCTTGAGTCATCCTATACACAGGGGTCAAAAGGGATGAATTATACAGTAGCCATATTCATGTAGGTTCTGAGTGTTGCGATTGTGACTATTCAACCTATTCGAACATCGGGTACCATTGCTAGATGGTCACTTCGATTAGTACAGAAATTGGTTCCTGTGCTATCGGCTTAGGTTCGAACCTGCGGGATCACACACATTAGAGGTTCCTATCTAATCTGATGACTGATGAAGAGTCATAATATTCATGGACTATGAGTCCTACGTATCTGAGACTCTGTGATCGAGAATCAGGATTCTCTGATCATGAGTCTCACACATTTTGGGTATCGGGGTCAAGAGTCCCACTGGTTTGGGACTCTTCGATCAAGGTTTCATATCGATGGACTTTGATACCCGATTGCCCATCGAATTTGGACTCAATATTTATGAGAGATTTAATTAATAATTTGATTGCTAATTAACTCAATTTGATTAAGTAATTATTTTTGGATCAAGTCCAATTGAATTGGATTCAGTTGGGTTTGACCTGATTAGGTTAAGAGTTGACCTAATCGTCGAGATGGTTTGGTCCCTGATTTGATCAGGGGTTGGGCTTAGTCAATTCTTGATTTGATTAAGATTTTATTGAGCCTAATTAAGCCTAATTAAGTTGGGTTTAATTTAGTATAATTGTGTTTAACCTATTTTGATTAGGTTGGTTCAATTAAGATTAAACCACCATTTGAATTTGAATCCCTGTGCCACCTCACATCTCTGCGCCCATTTGAATTCATGAGAAGAAACTTCTCATGAATTTTCTCTCACACAAAGCCCTTCCCATGCCCCACGTTTGTGCACCACATAGGTGGATAAGGATAGTTGGTTGGCGATTCAAATTCAAAACAAAGTTTGAATTTGAATGAGCAACCAATCCATACGCCATGTCCTTATCCTCTTTAGCGCCCCATATCTTACATGAGAAAGAGTTTCTCATGAAACCTTTCCACACACAAGGCAGCCACACACCTTCTCTTCTCATGTCCAAGTGGATAGGGATGAGTTGGTTTGCATTTGAATTCAAATTTGATTTGAATTCAAATGTGCAACCACTTATCTTTATCCTCTCACGCGGATAAGACACATTTTGAACTATTTTAAAAGAGATAGGGAGGTGGGGCGTACGTAGAAATTTTTTGAGAGATAAAGTAGGATGTGAGGAACCCTTGTGTGTGAGTAGGAAGTCTAAAACTTTTGAGAGAAAAGGAAAGAAAAGAAAGAAAAATTGGGCACAGGGTTTTCAGTGTGTTCCCTAGGGTTTCAGCCTGGGGTTCGGGAAGTGAAAAGGTGAGCTACGAGTGTCGTAAGCCCACCAAATTTTAGGGAGAGATTCATCAACCTCTCAAGCACACTTGCTGATGATCCAAAGTATCTGAGAAGTCAACAGACATCGATCGAAAGAGTTCGATCAGCATCGGCCGTCGAAAGGGCTCTACAATGAGCTACCACTCGAGAGGAGCTGATCATACCGGAAGCTTCGTGTGGATGATCCGTAGAGGTCAGACATATTGTGTGGCTATATTACGATAATCAGATCCTTTCGATGGTGATCAGATTGTGGTGATCGACTACCCGCATAAAGGTATTGTGTTCTGAACACAGAACAGTAAATTATTTACTGTTCAAATTTGAATTTCAAATTTAAATGCATGCATGCTACATATCATATTTAGATCCTAGTATAGGGTAAATATATGTTAATTAATTAGATTAATTAATAATTTTCACTGTAAAATAGTGATTTTGAAAAATTTTAAAATTACCATTTTACCCCTGCACTAAAATTTTGCTTCATGGATATCATTGCTAGATGATCACTTTGATTCATATAAAATTTTATTCTGATACTACTGACTTACATTCAAACCTATGAGATCATACATAATAGAAGTTTCGATCTCATCGGATAGCTGATCGATGATTATGAATCGTTGAAGGATATAATCGTCAATATGATTGATGATTAACCCTATGCAAAGGTTACAATAAATAATTTGCTAAGGGTTAATAAATTATAAAAATAATTAATTAATAATTAAATTATTAATTAACTTAATTTGATTGAGTAAAGAGATTTGGATCGAGTCTAATTGAATTGGATTCAATTTGGTTTGATCTGTTTTGGTTATTAGATGACATAATCACTAAGGGAGATTTATTCCTGATTTGATCAGGATTTGAGTTCAATTAATTTTTAATTTGATTAAAAGTTAATTGAGATAGTTTAATACCTAATCAGATTAGGTTCTCATATTGAATTGGATCTAATCAGATGTGATTTGGTCAGAGACCAAATATGACACAACCCAGAGTCCAAATTAGGTTGGACTTCTCTCCTATGCGCCACACCCTAGATGATGCCCTTGTTCTCCATGTTAGAATGGTTTTTGCATGAGGTTTCTTCATTTAAAAATTAGCTTCCGCCCCTCCTATCTCACATCCAAGTATGGGATTAAAATTTGTTTCTAAGGCAAGTTCAAATTTGATTTGAATTTGATTCCATATTAGAGATGAGGTTTGACCTCATCCAAACTTCTTGGATAGCACCTTTCTTAGGCACTCTTTTGTGTGACAAAGAGAGATGTTTTTCACTATGAGATACTAGATATTCATCATGAAAGAGAGAGGGTGGCTTGTGGATTGGTTGGGAATTAATTAAGAATGAATTTGAATTCAAATAGGATTTGAATTTGAACCTAATCCTATTCCTAATAAATCTCCTAATGCCATCCTTTAAGAGGCTGGTTTTGTATGCGACAAAGGACCATAAGAAATCATGAGATATCTGATATCACACGGTAGAAAACCATGATGGTTTTCATGCTAGACCGTGTGTGGGACCTGGTGATTGGCCAGCAACCAAAAGAGAAGATCGTCTAGATGCAGAAGCAAAGAATTCGTAGATTGAGAATTGCAAAGGAAGAAAAGAGAACAAGAGTTTCTTGAGAGAAAGAGCTTTATTCAATCTATATTCAGCATACAACCTTGATCTATTATATATATATATATATATATATGTTTACAATAGGGTCAAACCCCAAGCTTAAAGAAAACTTCCAACCCAAACAGACTTACGTGCAGAACTAATCCCATGAAATCGAGCCAGCTCAGTCTCAGACTGAGTCGGCTAACCTACAGTCATTTCAAACTATACTCTCTATTTGTCTGCAGGTTAGTCGACTTAGTTCACTTAGTCGACTCACCTATGAACTGAGTCGACTAACCTACCACTGAGTCGGCTTAGTTTGGGACTAAGTAGTCTAACTTGCGTGCAGCCTGAAGTTTCCAAAATGTAGCTTTTTATCCTATGTTGTTTCTTAGACATAATCGACCCAGTCTCAGATTGAGTCGACCCACCTTCAACTTAGTCGATCCAATCTAAGACTGAGCCAACTAAGCTTCAAAAATTTTTTATTCTGGCTGAAACTTTCACTGGCTTTTTTCTTCTTCTCTTGGCCTCTTCTCACATGTTCCGAAGGCATGAGAGTACCACATCTGAGCTCACATTCTCCACCTTGGTGCTCCCAAGTCTTTGTGAAGTTAGCTTTGCCCTTCAGACCCACCCATGACACACACATTTGAAAGCTGTCTTTGGGGAATACCTTCGTGAGTGCATCTGACTGGTTCTCCTTGGTATGAACCTTCACCAGCTCCACTTCACCTTCCTCCATCAGCTCTCTGATCTTATGGTACCTCACGTCTATATGCTTTGTTGTGTATGATAGACTAGATTCTGTGCCAGCTATAGAGCACTCTGACTATCACAGTATAATGCAACCTTGCTCTGCTTCACCTCCATTTCAGCTACAAGCCTCTTCAACCAAAGAGCTTCCTTTACAGTCTCTGTGATCCCTATATCTCAGCCTTTGTGGTGGACAAGGCTGTTATAGGTTGAAAGGTTGATCTCCAAGACATCGATCCACCAAACATGCAGAAGAGATAGCCCATGGTAGACCTTCTTGTATCCAGATGTCCTGCCTAGTTTGCATCTACAAACCCTTCTAGAGGATCAGAACCTCCATATGACTCCTTGAAGTTCTTCTCACATCCTCCTAGCTGCCCACTAAATACCAGATCATAATCCCTTGTTCCTTGTAGATATCTCAATATCCACTTCAATTCTTTCCAGTGCTCCTTGAAGGATCATATGGTGCACCAGATCGGTTCGGATCAGGGGCAGCAAAATTCAAAAATTTTTGATTCGATCCAACATGCCAAACATAGATCTAAATCAGATCAATGAACTATTTATATCAGCATATAAATATAAAATAGCATGCAAATGATAGGGTGATCACATCTCCTTGTGTGGGTAGAAGAACACCGTAGTCCGATGATCAAAGTATTCGAGGTTTGCTATTAAGCCACGCACGTATCCGATTTCTACATGTATCGACTCAGGCCTAATCTGAGATGCTTTCTTCTTCTTCAATCTATCTACTCCTAAATAGATTATCAAGCTCCTCGATTAGATTCAAATTTGATCTCTCACAGGCTCCGATTGAAGCTAGATCACAGCCTTCTTGTTCCTTGTGTAGATTTGACAGTCTTCGACACTTTGAACCCACCAAATGGCGTATCCAACATCTTTGGATGTAGAAGTGCTTCAGATATCAGAGATAGAAGTGGGAGGAGGCATGGGAAAAGTTCTATCGACTGTAACCTCTTTGGTCGATCAAAAAGAATCCCTTTTTATAGGAATATGATCAGATCAGACGTCTTAAAACAGAAAGACTCTCTGAGGCCCATCCCCCTTTGATTTCTCTCTCATTTTGTTGTACAAAACTAATGAGAAATTCAGATTGGCATGGAGATAGGATTATCGATTCAGCTAATTGGAATTATCGATCATCGAAATAATTCTAATTGATCCCATAATCCATCAGTGATACCTAGTAGTACGCAGTGATAACCTAGCATAACTGAAAGATGAATCTCTAGGTACAATTATCACATGATTCAGCTTTTCTATCATGAGTTCCAATAGAATCGAGATCAAGATAAACTCATCAAACCTCATATCTATCATATGATGGAATCACTTGATTCGAGTCTGATGTGAAATTCAATAGAAACTCTTTTTTATCTTTCATACTGTCATGGCCATAGGATTTTGGACTCAATCTCGTGATTTACATAGGATTACTCCTCCTCTACCAAGATCGATAGATTTCATCTTGATACAATCCAATTCTTACAATGAACATACTGTAGCCAACAAATATCTCAAGGTTCTGTATGGTTAGGAGATCGAGTTATGATATAGTCAAACTACAGCACCCTCAAGATGAACTGTTAATGCACCTCAGGTTAAAGAACTAAACATACAACTACAGCTATAAACATGTCACTGACAAGAAGGTAAATATCCTTGTGACTGTTCGTAAATGATCACGCTCAGTTTTTTTGTTCTTAACGAGTACCTGTACTTTCACTCCAGTATCTCCACATCGTAGATTTAAGACTCATCTATTCAAAAAAAAAAATGATCGTACATCAATCTTTTAGATCGATCACCATCCTTGTGATGATCTTATGATTAGGAGTAATTTATGAGTTAACTAAGATTAGCATATATCTCAAATTCTCAACTCTTGAGAATATGTGTTATCTTACCTATTAACTCAATGAATAATTCACAGATACTATTAAAAATAATATAAATAAAAATAATCTAATTTTATTAATATCAAAGTTAAATTATAAATTATGCCTAAAGTATTTTACAAGTGTCAACCAATCTGGCTTCTGGGGCATACATCTAACAAACTCCCACTTGACCTAAAGTCGATTGGTTACAAATCTAATTCCCATCTTCTCAAGATGGGTTTTAGTCTTTTGCTGGCTTAACAGCTTCGTCAGTAGGTCAGCCACGTTATCTGTGGTATCAACTCTCTTCACTTCGATGTATCCTTTCTCGAGGTAATCACGGATGAGGTGAAACCGTCGCTCAATGTACTTAGATTTTTTGTGAGACCTTGGCTCCTTAGCTAGAGCTATGGCACTGTTGTTGTCACAGTAGAGAGAGACAATATTTGATGGCATCACTCCAAGTTCTGCAATAAACTTTTTGAGCCAGAACACCTCCTTCACAGCCTCTGATTGTTGAAAATTATGTCCTAAAATCAATCATGTGATGATTGAGTTTATCCTTGTATATGAATTATTGATCAATTGAATAATAGTTATTTTGATATTTTTTATCATAAAGTGACATCTTTTTTGAACTCTTGTAGTGTGATGAAGTCTCTAAAACTATGCTAGTGTACGATAAAAAAAAAAATTATCGTATAGTTCTTGAACATATTCGTGACCAAATGATACGTCATTAAGAGACAATGATGTTAATCGAGTGGAGGTTGTTGTGTATCATATGGGTTGGTTGTCCTCTTAATCAAGGAGTGTGGTGACACTGGTATGGCATACAGGTAAGATGTAGGGATACATTGTCACTGAACAAGAGACTCACCTGCTAAGCATTCTGCTGTCAAGAGCTGCTCGTGAAACATATGGGTATAAATATCTTTCAGACCTGAGATCACTATAGTAACTTGCAAGTAACTCACTGTGCTTTGATGCCAGACTATCTGAATTTTTAATACAGTGATGGAAGACTATTGGGTATAGTCAAGTACTTATGAAGTCTGTGTGTAGATCAAGATGGGATTAACCCCTTTGGATTATTGGAGTTGATGTATAACTATATTTTAATTTAGTAAAACCTTGGTCAGGGTAATCCATGAGATGGATTTGAAAGATTGAAATACAATGCGGATGAAGCAATCTTGGTTGACAGTTAACCTGAGACCATCTTAGAGCATCCAAGGTCAAAAGGATGAATTATACGATAACCACGTGTATACATTTTAGAATATTCTTTTATGATAATTTGACTTATCTGGATGTCAGAAATTATTGCTAGATGGTATCTCGATTAGTGCAGAAATTGATTTCTGTGCTTCCGACTTAGTGTTTGAATCTATGGAGTCACGCACACAAGTCAGATAAAGTAGGAAGGAATTGACCTGTATTTATATATCTAATTTAGAAGTACTAGACTTGATTGAATATATAAGTAAACTTGATTGAGAATTAAGTTATAGATCAAACGAGATTGAAGAGTTGACTATGTCTAGCTAGCACTACACATGAGGTTCAGATTTGATCCTGGAGATGAATAGTTTTTGATTTATGATCCATAGAGCATATGAAAGGTTAGATTTAAATATTAATTAATTTTAGATTAGATCTAAATTAATTAGACTTAAATGGATCCAAAATTTAAGTTAGACTGGGTACAAAAGTTCTAAAGAGTTTGGAATTGATAGCCTTTCGAAATTTTTTCAAACTAGCTTCGAATCGGATTCAAATCGGATCTGTTTTGGATGAGATATGAGTATTCCTATTTGAACTGAGAATACCCCATCATGAAGCATGATCAAAACTTGATTTGGTGCTTATTTGAGGCATTCCAAGTGGATGAGAGATTGGGTGCAAGTTGATTGTCATATGCGATGATAATTATATCTCATATAGGAATCTTTCTTTCATGAGTATTAGATCAATTCAAATCAGATTTAAATTAGGAGTTCTAATCTCATTGGATCATGAGAATGATCTATAAATAGAGAGGGTATCTATCTATGGATAAATAGCAATAGCATAGCAAACAAATCAGATTGAAAGAAGAGAAAAGAGAGAGAGAGGCGTAAGAAGAGAGAGAGGTCCGATCTTCCCTTTGGCCTCTCTCCTTATTGCCGCCCCTCTTCCTTTGGGCATGGGGTCTCTTTGGGTGTCTCACCTGTTAGTGTGAGGTGTCACACTAGCGCATCTCATCCCTCGATTGATTGAGTTGCTAAGCCAATTGGATTGGAGTTCATCCTGCTTTCCTGCGGTGTCTGATGTGCATGCGAAGTAGAGGGTCTGCACATCCAGGCCTTCGTGAAGGTTTATATCAGATAATTTAGGATTTGATCTCTGATTCTGTTGTATTTCAAGTAAAGATTTGATCATTAAACAAGTAGAATATTAAAAAAATTTTAGATGCAATCTGAGCATCCCGGAGGAAAACACTCGGGCTTGGACATCCGTTTGTTGGATGTACTTAGTGTGTCATGTTAATGGTTGGACCTAACCAAGATTTTTAGTGAAGGCACCACATACCTACTAAAGGGATACCTGGGGTAGAACCCATTGCTAAAAGTTATTTGGAGAAATAATTGGTTATGAACCTACCCATGGATGCATTAAGGTTGGTCGAGCCACACTCGGGCCCGAATTCAGTCCATGTGGATTCTAGTACCCGATAAAAAATTAATATAATTCTTTGAGTTGGAGGTACAGGCTACCAGTTTGTTAAAAATAGTGAGAAGATCTTTAAACTAAAGTTTATATCTTCAGGATTAAAAAAAAAATTCATACACTAATAGGCTAATATTTTTTTCTTTTAGTTATGGCCAACACACTATCCCTCCGTTCACTGTTGGATAGCGACAAGTTCACCGGACCTAACTTCGATAGTTGGTATCGAAAGTTAAAGATCGTATTGGAGCACGAAAAGATTTTATATATCCTTACAGATCAGGCACTTGAAGAACCTGCAGCTAATGCTCCTCGTATTGCGAGAGATACTTCCATGAAGTGGCTCATGACCATACGATTGTGCGTTGTGTGATGAGGGTAGCTGTGAATGACGAACTTAGTTATAAGTTCGAGGATGTGCAGTCTAAGAAGATGATTCAAATATTGAATGAGTCTTTTGGCACCTCTGAGGATGCGGAGAGATATAAAATCTTCTGCACAGTGTTCAATGCCCGTATGTGAGAGGGACCTTTAGTCACCGATCATGTATTGTACATGATTGAGCAGATTGAACACCATAGCAAACTTGGTTTTTTATTGTGGAATAGTTAGGCAATGATGCTATCCTCAATTCGCTATTAAAATCCTACCTACCCTTTCTCAATCATTATAGAATGATGAAGCCTACGGTAAACTACCATGGTTTGCTAGGGTTACTATAGATTTTTGAAAAGAATCACCAGCTCCAAAAAGAGCCAGTGAATTTAGTGGGAGGTTCATCTGCAGGACGTCGATCCTCTAGAAGAAGAAAGAAGAAAAAGGTACAAAAATCTCATGCCGTCGATCCCAAACAAACCAAAATATCAAAAATTGATAAGAGCCAGGCAGAGTGCTTCTTCTGTAAAAAGTTAGATCATTGAAAAAGAAATTATCCTGCTTATATAGCTACCCTTGATCCAAACAGGCCTAAGAATAAGAGAAAGAGGCAAGTGGTTGCTTCACAAGATATTTATATGATAACACCTTGTAATTTCTCTATTTATGATACTACTACCTGGGTATTAGATACCAGAAGTTCTATTAATATATGCAATTCATTGTGGGAACTAAAGATAAGTAGAAAATTTTGAGAGGGTAAGCGGTTCCTTAACATTGGAGATTGAAGCCTTATTCTAGTTCTGGCTTTGGAAACTTTGCAGCTGGTCTTCGAGTCCAGTAGTGTCATGTTGGATGATTGTCATTATTGTGCCTCCTTTATGATGAATGTCATCTCTGTAGGTCTTTTGGTCAAACTTGGTTACAAGTTTATAATAAAAGATGATTTTTATGATATCATTATGAATGATACTATAATTATCCGTGGACAATTGAAACATGACATATACACAATATCACGGTCTGTTAGTGTAATGTACACAATTAGTAAACATCCTAAAATAAATAATATCAGTGAATCCTACCTTTGGCATTGTAGGCTTGATCATGTGAACAAGTATAGGATTGACAGGTTGATCAAGGAATGTGTCCTTGAGATAGATGATTGTAAATCATTGCTTACCTGTGAGTCCTGTCTACTTGGTAAGATGACTAAGTCATCTTTTAAAGAAAAAGGTGAGAGAGCCAGCGATGTCCTAGGTCTAATACATACTGATGTATGCGGGCCTATGAATATAAGTGCTAGAGGAAGATATTACTACTTCATTATGTTTACAGACGACCTATCGAGGTATGGATATGTCTATCTTATGAAGCATAAGTCAGAATCATTTGAAACATTCAAACGATTCCATACTGAAGTAGAGAAACAAACTGGAAAGAGTATTAAGATCCTTCGATCAGACCGAGGAGGTGAATACCTCATCAGTGAGTTTCTAATATATCTGGAAGAGAATGAGATTCTCTCACAATGGATCCCTCCTGAAATACCACAACATAATGGTGTATCTGAGAGGAGAAATCGAACCTTGTTAGACATAATCTGATCCATGATAGGCTTTTCCAATCTGCCAATCTTTTTTTGGAGATATGCTCTAGAGATTGCCTGCTACATTTTTAATAAGGTACCCAGTAAGTCTATCGATAAAACTCCATATGAGATATGGATTGGATGTAAGCCAGTGCTCTCACACCTTAGGGTCTGGGGGTGTCCAGCTTATGTCAAGCGTTTAAAGATAGATAAGCTTGGACTGAAGTTTGATAGATGCTTGTTTGTAAGGTATCCAAAAAAAATTAAAGGGTACTACTTCTACCTCACTGCAGAGCAAAAGGTATTTGTTAGCAGTCGGACAGTCTTTTTAGAAAAAGAGTTCCTTGGTGAAGGAGCTAATACTTGTAAAATTGAACTTGATGAAGTTTATGAGGTGGAAAGACCGACACATATAGAATTGAATTTGATTGGTGAATCAAATCTAGAACCAATAGAAGCACCATTAAGGTGATCCGGTAGAGTACCGCATCAGTCGGATAGATACGATAGTTTCTTGATCTGGGACGGTGATCCCATTGAACTTGATGAGAACGATGAGGATCCTATCACCTATATGGAGGCCATGCAAAGGCCCGACTCCCAAAAACAGCTTGAGGCCATGGAGTCTGAGATGGAGTCCATGGAGATCAATAGTGTATGGACACTAGTTGATCTGCCTGAAGAGATAAAACCCATAAGGTATAAATAGATTTTCAAGAGGAAAAGAGGAGCGGACGAGAAGTTAGAGACCTATAAAGCCCATCTAGTTGTCAAGGGTTACCGTTAGTGTTATGGTATTGACTATGATGAGACGTTCTCTCCTATAGCAATGCTCAAGTCCATGCAGATTATACTTGCTGTTGCTGCATACTTAGATTATGAGATCTAATAGATGGATGTCAAAACTGCTTTTCTTAATGGAGAACTGAAAGAAGAGGTGTATATAATACAACCTGAAGGGTTCACATCCATAAACAAGTTGGAAATGTGCAAGCTGAAAAGGTTTATTTATGGACTTAAGAAAGCATCAAGGAGTTGGAACATACATTTTGATAAGGTGATTAAAATGTATGGTTTCATTAGGATCAAAGAAGAGCCTTGCATCTACAAGTGGACTTTCAATTCTATGGTCATTTTTTTATGCTGTATGTGGATAACATACTGTTACTAGAAAATGACATCCTGACTTTATAGAGTGTGAAGCTATGGTTATCATCACAGTTCTCCATGAAGGACTTGGGATAAACATCCTACATCCTAGGGATGAAGATCTATAGGGATAGATCCAGAAGGTTGCTTGGATTGTCCTAATCCACATACATTGACACCTTATTGAAGCAGTTCAACATGGATAATTTTAAGAAAGGCTATCTTTCGATAGGCCATGAAATTACTCTTTCCAAGAAGGATTGTCCGACAACTTCTGAGGAGAGAAAGTGTATGAGTAGAATATCATATACTTTGACAGTGGGATCTATCATGATGCTGTGACATGTATGAGGTCGGATGTGGCCAATTCATTAGGGAGAATGAGTAGGTACCAATCAGATCCGGATGAGAAGCATTGAAAGATTGCAAAAGTAATTTTTAAGCATTTGAGAAATACTAAAGAATAATGGCTTATCTATGGAGACTCTGACCTGAAACTTGTGAGATATATTGATATCAATTTTCAGTCAGATTGTGATGACAGCAGAAGTATGTCAGACTACGTATTTATCTTGAATGGAGGAGCTATTTGCTGGAAGAGTTTCAAGCAACATACTATGGCCGATTCTGTATGTGAAGCAGAATACATTGTTGCATCGGATGCTACAAAGGAGACGGTGTGGTTGTGAAAGTTTATCATCGAGCTGGGAGTTATACCTTCCATTGATGCTCCTGTCCTGCTATACTGTGACAGCTCTAATGCCATAGCTTAAGCAAAAGAACCCAAGTCGCACCATCGCACTAAGCATGTTCTATGCCGTTATCACCTGGTGTGAGAGATCATGAATCGAAATGACGTCGAGCTTCAGAAGATCAACAAAAAAGAGAACCTAGCCGACCCCTTCACTAAAGCTCTCAGGATCAAAGAGTTCGATAACTTCAAATGGAAGATAGGTATAAGATACTACCCCGATTGGCTTTAGTCCAAGTGGGAGTTGTTGGGAATTGTGTCCTGTTGGTGTAGAATTCCATTGATGCCGGAGAAGCTGGAGTCGAGGAGATCACGGCCGCCGTCGGGACCTGCAAGGAAAGTCTAAACGAGAGTTGGGGGTGCTCCGACAAGATCCTCCGATGCTCAAGTTAGTATTCTACTTCAACAGAAATAGAACACTCAAATAAGATTTTAGTAGAGTTTAGAGATAATGCCTAGAGCTTCCCCAAGAGCATCGTCCTCCTCTGACATCCCTCTCAATCTTAGGCGCCCTTCAGGTCGACCTTCATCACCTTCGCTGCCCTCCTGTACCTCTCAGACCAGCCTAGGTTAGTTTCGGAACCCTTCTTTTTCTTGCTATTCTTCCATTTTTCCTCCTCTGCATTCCGCCCGTTCAGTTTCTCCGTGAGCACCTTGTTTCCTATTTTTTCTAATTTTTTTAGGATTTTCATTTGATTCAAAATATCCTCCAACACTTCCTCCTCTAGTGGTTTTAGAAGTTCGTCAGCTCCAGCCTCCCAAAATTCTAGTACTGTATATGAACCCGTACTTAAGATCGAACCTCATCTGATCTTTGTACTAGACACCATTTTCAGCTCTTTGATCTCGGACGAACTCTCGCTGATTAGGATTCAGCACGAGATTCCTCTGGAGTATGAGCTTGAGCTTTTCGGACCAACTGACCGGGCTAGCACCCCTCTCCTTGGCCGCTTTTGTTTATACCAGGAAGCCTTCCATGCCAGGCTTCGACTTTCACTCCCACCTTTTGTTGTTGCTCTTTTTTGCTTTTTAAACATTTCTCTAGTTTCTATAGCACCAAACTCCTTTAGGTTTCTGATAAGATTTCTTTTCCTCTGTCATTTAGCTGAAGTCCGACCAACTCTTCCCTTGTTTAGAAACTTTTGTACCTTTAAGCATCCCCCTTCGGCAAAGGACTGGTGGTACTTCTCTCCTCAGTTTGGTAGAAAGGGGTTGCTGAAAGGTGCCCCCTCTTCTATCCACAACTGGAAAGAGAGGTACTTCTACGTTTGATGCCCGACCCTGATGCTGGGATTGCCCCCCTGGGGCTCCCTGAGGGACTCCGTCTGTCGGACTTCTAGCTTGGGAAAGGATGACCTTGAAGCCTCCAATAAACTTAAGACTTATCCAGCTCCTCTCCTCCCCGACCTTCTGAAGGAGAAACTTTTATTTAATGTCGGCCTGAGCCCTCTCAACCCTGTCGATATTTTTTCTTTCTCAAGTCATTCGCTGCTTCCTCTTTCTCTTATTCTGTTTCTAAGCTGTGTCGATCTTTTTTCATTGCAGATATGGACGTAGACGCAGCTCAGATACCAGCCAAGGGTCTCAAGGCCCACAAGAGGAAAGGCGCTGTAACTTCTGGGTCAGCGAAGAAGGCAGGGTAGAGGAGATAAGCTCGACCGTGCTTGCCCAGGTGGCCGTTGTCGTTGATGCCCCCTCTGACGTCGAGCCCGCAGTCCCTCGAGCTTCTTCAAGAAGCCCTCCAGCCGAGGTTCCTACTCCAGAGTCTCATCTCAAGGAGGTGTGGGGGGTCAAAAGGAAGAGAAGGAAGAAGACGGTGGCCCATAAGATCAGCAGCAGCAGGGCTACCATTGAAGGATCCAACAGCTCCGAAGAGGATCCGAGGGAGAAACCCTTCAACAACAGGGATTTAATAAAAAGGTTGGTTGACGGGTGCGTTTTGCCCGAGATCGTCCATAGGATCGTCCATGTCGATCCTAAACAGTGGGTTTGGGACTCTCTGGGGTCCTTTCTTGAGGTAGGCCGATTTACTTTTTTCTTCCTTTCATTTCTTCACTTAGTTCATTCCTTAGCTTTCATATTGACTTCCTCGCCGTTCTTGCAGATTGGACACCAACTCATCACCAACATCAAGGTGATGAAAAATGCAAGGAAGGAAGCAGCCCAGGTGGAGGAAGATCGCCAGGTTGAGGTTGCCCGTCTTAAGGAGAAGATCGTCGAAGTCACGAGTCTCCAAGAGGTGCTCCAGAAGGAGGAACAAACTTTGATGGATCTGAAGGTTGCTTTGGAGGAGGAAAGAAGGAAGGCAGAGGCTGAGGTCTCCAAGCTGAAGGAGCAGATCCCGATCCTAGTCTCAGAGGCAAGGGCCCAAGCAGTGGAGTTCAAGACCTCCTCCGAGATGAGGGATCTGAATATCAAGTTCAGCCAGGCCGCCTTTATTAAAGGCTTCGAGCTTTGCCAGGAGAAGGTGGTCGAAAAGTTTCTCAAACTCGACCTCAGCTTCCTGGATGAAGCGTCCGACTATGAAGTTGGACCTTCCAAAGCTGCTGCCGGTCTCCCTCCAGTCGGGACCTCTTCAACTACTGCAGCTGTCGTGACCGATCTTTCGGGGGTACCGAGCTCCTCCACTTCTGCTCCAAATGTCCGAGATCTTTAATTTTGTACTTTTCCTTTGTTACAACTTTTTTTCTCTTTTTGTTGTACTTAAGAATTATTCAATCAATAAAATTGGATTCCTCTTTACAGAGAGCTCTTTTTTCTTCTTCTACTTCCTTTTTTTTTTATTTTATTGCAATGATTTGCGTTGTGATGCTCTTGTTTTCCGACAACAGTGCCCTGCCAAAGCTCTTCTCCTACCGTAGGGGATTCTTTTGAAGTCTATGATCCAGGATTTGAGAAGAAAAGTTCGTCACCTAACGAAGAAATCAAAGAAGATGGATGACGAACTTCACAGGCTGAGGATGAGCTATTCGGAAGCCACCATGGAGGTTACTCACCTTCGGAACCTCCACAAAAAGGACTTCATAGACTACAGCTGGAAGAAGGCCTACTTTGAGAAGGAGCTTGAGGAACTCCAGAAATGTGCCAGTGATCGATCCTGGATTCAGGCTTCCAAGATCAGCTCCCTCGAGGTCGAGTTGGTGGCCGCACGGGAGAAGATCGACCCATTGGAAGGGAGTTCGTCCTGGCTTCCAACTCAGGCTGACTACGGTTGGGACTGGTCGAAGAAATTCTCCGACCTCCAGAAGCAGCTACAGGACGTCGAGATGAATTACAACACTTACCAAGTCGGCTGGTGCGGGCAAATAGATAACTATAGAAGGAGGCTCAAGACGGTGACCGACGAGGTTGCTCGCCTTCAGAAGCAGTTGTTCGAAAGAGCCTAGGCCATTTCGGTTTAAGGCTCCGACGAGCTTCGATCCTTGAGGGGGACCATGGAAGAACTATCCATAGCCCTTGGGAAGGAGAAGGTCGAACTGTGGCGGCTGAAAATTCAGCTGACCTATGAGCAGCAGGCGGTCAAGGATGCAGAAGTGGAGTTCGAAGTTCTGAGGAAGAGACTTCGGGAATCGGAGGGCGAAAATCGGCGGTTTCACCAAATGTATCGGGAGATGCTGCTAAGAAAGAAGAAACTGGAAGAAGAAGTTGAGAACTTAAAGCAATCCCTGATAATGGCTGGAACCGAGAGTCCGAAGTCTAAAGAAGCCGAGCTTCCTTAGAGCTTCTTTTACCTTTCGTTCTATGTATTCTTTTCTTTTCTTGTTGTTTTTTTTTTTTTTGGCCTTCAAAGGCTTTGTAATGCACTCTTTACTAATGAAATGAAAAGAAATTTTCTCATTACCTTGTCTATTCTTGCTCTGAGTTGTCGTTTACCGAGCTTCTCTTGTCTTTTGTCTTATTCGATGTCGACATTGTTTGAAGGTTTCTGGTCATCGTCGCATTGATTTGCCTTTTTTGTTCATGATCAAAGATCTTTTCGAGGCCATTCGAATTTGACACTTTCTCTCGATGTTCGAGCTTGAGGTCTGAACTTCTCGTTACTTTTAGGAAGTCTGTTTTCTCCTGCTAGTATTGGGTTCCTCCTTAGAGACTGAGGATTTTTGATAAGAGTTTTCTTCCTCGTTGAGACAAGGTCCCTTGTGTCTTAGATGTAGTTCATTTTTTTCTTATCTCTGGCGTAGCTCGTCGCTTTTTCTTTTTCTCTCCCCCTTTTTTTTTATGTTTGGACGAGGGTTTTTTCTTTGCTCCTAACGGGGTTGTAGGGGTGTAGAGGAGCCGTTGCGGAGGCTTTTCCCCTCATCTGGTCTTAAACGACCAGGTCTTTGTTTGTGTCAGGATAAGGTTCTCCTCCTGTTTCTAACATAGTCAATTTTAGCTCATGTTAGAATGAGATTTTTCTCCTGTTCCTAACAGGGCTGTGGGGCACATAAGGGCCGTTGCGAGGGCCTCTCCTTGCATCCGATCTCTTAATAATCAGATCTTCAACTTTGCTCATGTTAGGATGAGGTTCTCCTCCTGTTCCTAACATGGCTCTAGGGGCACATAAGGGCCGTTGCGAGGGCCTCTCCTCCCATCCAGTCTCTTAATAATCGGGCCTTTGTTCATGTCTGGACAAGGTTCTCCTCTTGTTCCTAACACACTTAGTTTCGATTGTCTGAAGGAGCTACTCCCTGTCGTTATAAGCTCATGCCAAAAGAAAAGATATGCGAATATGAAACTTTTATTTAAGATAAAGTTATCGGTAATACATTCATAAATTTTTTGAATTCTATGGTCGCGGAAGGTCCGCTCCTCCGAGCTCTTTTAGATAGTATGTTCCGAGCCAGACTACCTCCCTGACCTCATACGGGCCTTCCCAGTTTGGGGCAAATTTTTCTTGATTCTGAGGTTGTGAAACAGCGGCTCGTAGAAGTACTAAGTCCCCCACTCTGAAGGCTTTGCTCTTGACCCGAGAGTTGTAGTAGCGGGCTACTTTCTGCTTGTAGACTACCATCCAAACTTGAGCTATCTCTCACTTTTCTTCTACCAAGTTGAGGTTGGCCTTGAGATCCTGTGAGTTGCGCTGCTTGTCGAATGTCATGACTCGTGTCGACGAAAGCTTGAGTTCAATCGGGATAACGGCTTCTATTTCGAAGGCTAAGGCAAAGGGGGTCTCCCCCGTGGGCAGTCTTTGGATAGTTTGGTATGCCCATAACACATGATAAAGCTCGTCTGTCCAAGTTTCCTTTGCTTTTTCAAGTCTCGCCTTGATTCCTTGCAACAGAGTCCTGTTAGTCACCTAGGCTTCACCGTTTGCCTGCGGATGGGCTATTGACATAAAGTTATGGGAGATGTTTAAGTTCTCACAAAATTCAGCAAATCTTGCTCCAGCAAATTGTCACCCATTATCAGTAATGAGAGTTCTGGGTAAGCCAAACCTACAAACGATTGACTTCCAGATGAAGTCCTGCACTTTAGCTTCTGTGATTTTCGCCAAAGGTTCGGCTTCGATCCATTTGGTGAAGTAGTCAATTGCCACCAGGAGGAACTTCCGCTGCCCGGATGCCATGGGAAAAGGTCCAAGGATACCCATCCCCCATTGTGCAAATGGCCATGGGGCACTCAAGGGTGTAAGTTCGAAGGCGGGCTGTCTTTGGATATTTGCATATCTCTGACACCGATCACACTTTCTGACATATTCAATGGAGTCATGGTACATTGTAGGTCAGTACTAACCTTATCGGAGCAGTTTGTGGGATAAAGATCTGGCCCCCAGGTGACTTCCGTAGACTCCTTCATGTACCTCCCACAAGGTAAAGTCGGCTTCAGAAGGCCGGAGACATTTCAAGAGGGGTAAAGAGTATGACCTCTTGTACAGCTTGCCCTCATAAAGGATATATCGGGAGGCCTAGTTTCTAAGCTTTCGAGCTTCTTTTGCATCATGAGGAAGAATCTCGTCTTTGAGGTATGCAACCAGTGGGTCAATCCAGCTGGGTTCATGGCTGATCTCCATTACAAGCTGCGGTTCTTTTGTACTTGGATATTTCATAACTTCAAAGAGGACTTCCTTAGGTAGTTCAGTCGGAGCCAGTGTAGCCAACTTGGAGAGAAGATCGGCCCTGGTATTTTCTGCTCTTGAAATCTGCTTGATGTCAAAGCTGCCAAAGGTAGGGATGATCTCTTTTATCTTTTCGAGATACTTGGCCATACTATCCTCCCGAGCTTCATAGTTTTTGCTGACTTGTCCCACCACCAATTAGAAGTCATTATAGACTTGGAGCCGATCTACTTTTAATTCTTTGACGATCTTCAGTCCTGCAATCAGAGCTTCACATTCTGCTCCATTATTTGTCATAGGGAATTCAAAGTGCAATGCGTACTCCGCTATAATTCCTTCCGGATTGACCAAGATCAGACCCGCGCACGCACCTGACATGTTGGAGGAACCATCCACATAGAGAGCCCAAAAACCATCAGGGAGATCTGTTCTTTCCTCAAGAGAGTTCGGTTAGAGCCCTGGGTTGTCAGCTTCACCTCGTTCAAGTTCAGCTTCTTTCAGGATAGTGCATTCCACTATGAAGTCTGCTAATATCTGGGCTTTTATCATCGATCGAGGTCGATAGTTGATGTCAAATTCAATGACCGTGTACTCCAAAAGTACACTTGGCTAGGTTCAGCTTCATCTTATATTTTCGGAGGGCGCTGAAGGTCTCCTCAAGGTCAACGATGTGGTTCTTTGTGGATTTGCTTTTTACAAGCATATCGTCCACGTAGACCTCCATGTTGCGGCCGATCTGCTCTTTAAGGATCTTGTCACCAGTCGTTGATAGGTCGCTCCTGTATTTTTTAGGCCAAAAGGCATAATTCTGTAACAGTAAAGACCATGGTCAGTGATAAAAGCAGTCTTTTCTTCATCCTCTAGTGCCATCCTGATTTGATTATAGCCGAAGAATGCATCCATGAAAGTGAGAAGCTCGTGGCCTGAGGTTGCATCCACTAATTGGTCAATTTTGGATAGAGGGTAACTGTCCTTCGGACAGGCTTTATTCAGCTTTTTGAAGTCTATACACATCCTCCATTTGCCGTTCACCTTTTTAACGAGAACCACATTAGAGAACCAGTTTGGATAGTTGACTTCTTTGATGAACCCGGCTTTTAGGAGTTTATCAATTTCCTCAGCTATTTCCTTCTGCCTTTTCGATACATGACCTCAGATTTTTTCCTTCATCGACCGATGTTTGGGATCAACAGCTAGACGGTGTTCTATGACTTCCGCATCAATCCCCGGCATGTCCGTCGGAACTCAAGCGAAAACATCCGCATTCTTTTGTAGAAAATTGATGAGCTGTGTCTGTACCTCTTCTCCCAGGTGGGAGCCAATCTTCACCACATGCTCTTCATCCCCATCATTCAAAAGAATTAAGATAAGATCTTCTATTGGCTCACCCCGTTCTTCAGCAAGGTCATCGTGAATGTCTAATCTATCAACCAGATAGGGGTCAAACTAGCCATTTCTTTGTAAGGCTATATTATAGCAGTATCTTGCTAGGACTTGATCTCCTCTGACCTCTCCGACCCCTTAGCTTGTAGAAAATTTCAATTTCAAATGGTAGGTCGATACCACAGCTCGAAGGGCGTTGAGGTCAGATCGGCCGAATATTGCGTTGTAGGCAGACGGTGCCCTTACTACCAGAAAATCCACTTGCACTCTAGATTATTTCGGGTACCGACCTGCAACTACGATCAAAGTTATTACTCCTTCCACTAGCACAGCATCGCTAGTGAACGCTACCAATGGAGAGCTTATCGATCCTAATCGATCATCCAGAATGGATATTTTTGAGAATGCATCGTAAAATAAAATATCAGCTGAGCTTTCATTATCAATAAGAATATGGCATACATAATAGTCAGCAATATTTAAAGAAACTACAACGGCATCATTATGGGAGAATTGAATCCCCTGGGCATCTTCTTCAGTAAAGGTTATAGATTCTTCAGTCCTCTGCCGCTTGGGTGGTCCGGTCGATTCACTGGCTGCTCTCCATCTGGGTCCTCCAGAGATGGTGTTAATGATCTCGATTGGAGGCCAATCTTCAGGCTATTCTTCCCTCCTTGGCGGCTCTGGTTGTGGTAGGGCCTTCGATCGATCTTCCCTACCTTCAGACCGACGTAGGATGAATCTGTTGAGCTGATCCCATCTGATGAGCTCCTCGATCTCATCTCGAAGCTGAATACACTCCTCCATGTCATGGCCATGGTCACGATGATAGAGGCGAACTTGTTAGGGTTGTGCTTCTCAGGGTGTGTGCGCATCCTTTCCGACCATGGCAGTTGCTCCCTGATCTCCATCAGCACTTGAATTTTTGGAGCATTGAGAGGGGCATAGCTGTGGAATCTTCCTGGGGGAGAGCTCCATCGAACTCTGCAGTTTGGGCTTATCTGCCTACGAGCTCGGGGGGGAGTTCGGACATGCTTGTGTCTGGAGAGAGTTCGAGAACGTGGTCGAGCTTCACTCGACCCTTTTTCAGCGCAGGCTTGCTGGAGTCATCCGCCTGCCGCTCCTTCGTGGTGTCCTCATCCTTCAGCTTGAAGGCTTCCTCTGCTCGGGCATATCCTTCGGCCCGAGCCAGCAAATCAGTGAAGTCCCTGGGATACTTTTTCAGAGAAAATAGAAGGTCATTCTTTTGAAGATCGCTCTTCAGGGCGGCCATTACAACTGATTGGTCCAAGTTTCGGACCTCCAATGCGGTGGTGTTAAAATGGTTGACATAAGTTTGAATGGATTCTCCCTCTTTTTGCTTGATGTGTGAGAATTTTAGTGCAGGGATAAAATGCTAATTTTAAAACTTTTTTAAAAATATTATTTTATAGTAAAAATTATTAATTAATCTAATTAATTAACATGTATAAATCCTACACAAGGATCTAAATATGATATATACATAGCATGCATTTAAATTTGAAATTCAAACTTCTACAGTAAATATTTTACTGTTACGTGTTTAGAACACATTACCTTTGTACGGATAGTCGATCACCGCAATCTGATCACTGTCGGAAGGGTTTGATCATCGCAATGCAGCCACACAGTATGTCTGGCCTCTGCGGATCATCCATACGAAGCTCCCGATCTGATCGACTCCTCATGAATGCTAGTTTGTGGCTGAACCCTTTTGATGGCCGATGTTGATCGAACTCCTTCAATCTTGATCTGTCGACTCCTCAGATGCTTCGAATCATCAGCAGATGCACTTGAGAGGTTGATGATACTCTTTCTGAAGTTTGATGGGCTCACAACACTCATAACTCACGTTCTCACTTCTCGAACCCTAAGTCAAAACCTTAGGGTACACTCCGAAGAAACTTGCGCCCACTTTGTTTCTTTCTTTTCTCTCCTTTTCTTTTTTTTTCTCATGCAGGAAAGCTCTCTCATGCCACCCTTCTTTCTCAGATAACTTTTGTGCATGCCCTATCTTATCTCCTTTTTAAAACAATGCAAGATCGTATCTTTGCAGCATTTTTACCGTGTAAGAGGATAAAGATAAGTGGTTGCTCATTTGAATTCAAATCGAATTTGAATTCAAATGCCAACCAACTCATTCCTATCCACTCTACGCATGAGAAGAGAGGGGCATGGGCATCTTTGTGCATGGAGACTTTACATGAGAAACCTTTTCTTGTGTGGAAGAAGGGGCGCACAAAATAAAGGGTGGGCGTAGAGATTTGTTATCCATTCGAATTCAAACATCTTTTGAATTTGAATGGCCAACTAATCTCATCCTTATCCATTCAAAATGGCACACAAAGAGAGGGTGTGGGATGGCTTCTGTGTGGGAGAAAATTCACGAGAAGTTGTTTCTCGTGAATTCAAATGGGCCCATGAGAAGTGAGGTGGTGCAAGGAGATTAGTTAAGGTGGTTTGAACCTAATTGAGCCAACCTAATCAAAATAGGTTAGGCACAATTAGATTAAGTTAAACCCAACTTAATTAGGCTTAATTAGGCTCAATAAAATCTTAATCAAATCAAAAATTGACTAAACCCAACCCTTGATCAAATCAGTGACCAAAACACCTTAGCGATTAGGTCAACACCTAACCTAATCGGGTCAAACCCAACTGAATCTAATTCAATTGAACTTGATCCAAAAATAATTACTCAATCAAATTAAGTTAATTAGTGATCAAATCACTAATTAAACCTCTCATAAATACTGAGTCTAAATTTGATGGGCAATCGGGCATCAGAGTTCATCGATATGAAACCCTGATCAAAAAAGTCCCAAACCAGTGGGACTCTTGACCCCGGTACCCAAAATGTGTGGTACTCATGATCAGAGAATCTTGATTCTCGATCACAGAGTCTCAGATATGTAAGACTCTTCATCAGCCATCAGATCAGATAGGAACCTCTAATGTGTGTGACCCCGCAGGTTCGAACCTAAGTCGGTAGCATAGGAACCAATTCCTGTACTAATCGAAGTGACCATCTAGCAATGGTACCCGATGTTCGGATAGGTCGAATAGTTGCAATTGCAACACTCAGAACCTACGTGAATATGGTTACTGTATAATTCATCCCTTTTGACCCCTGTGTTTAGGACGACTCAGGGTTAAACTGTCAACCCTGATTAGATCATCCGAATCGTGCTCAACTCAAACAGTCCTGTGATTCCTCACTAGGACTACCCTGGCCAAGATTTTGCTAAATTGAAACATGACTGTACACAACTCCTGAACTGGAGTGGTCAATCCCATCTTGACACACGCACCGACAAGTCAAGTACTTGACTACACCCAGCATCCTTCTGTCACTGAATTAGAAATTTATGTAGTCAGTGCCTAAGTGCAGTGAGTTACTTTCAAGTCACCGTGGCGGTCTCAGATCGAAGGGATAATTATACCCATATCCCATCGGTGCAAATCTTGACAACAAAAAAAGCTTCAGAGTCGGTCACGTTCAGGTCAGATGTACCCTTACATCTCACCTATATGCCATACCAGTGTCTCCACACTCCTTGGTTAAGAGGACAACCAACCCATATGGCACACAACGACCTATGCTTGATAAACATTGTTGTCTTTAGTTACAATGTATCATTTGGTCGCGAACAAGTTTAAGGACTAAATGATAAATCCTCCTTTGACGAGTCTAAATTGTCCTAAGAACTTCACCTCAACACAGGAGTTCATTAGAAGATGAAATAATTTGTGATAAAAATATTAAAATAACTTTTATTTATTTATAATTCATATACTAATACAAGAATGAGCACAACTGTCAACAGGCTGACGATTGACTTTGGGACACTATTCCCAACAATCTCCCACTTGGCCTAAAGCCAATCGGTGCAGTATCTAATATCCATCTTCGACTTGAAGTCATTGAACTTCTTCACCGCAATGGCTTTAGTGAATGGATCGGCCAGGTTCTCCTTTCTGTCGATCTTTTGAAGGTTGACATCACCTCGATCCTCGATTTCTTGGATGAGATGGTAGCAGCACAGAATATGCTTCGTCCACTGGTGTGCCTTCGGTTCCTTCGCTTGAGCAATGGCTCCAGAGCTATCACAGTAGAGCAGAACTGGACCAACGAGGGAGGGTGCTACTCCGAGCTCGGTGATAAATTTTCTCAGCCACATCGCTTCTTTGGCAGCATCTGATACAGCGACATACTCCGCCTCGCAAACTGAATCAGCCATAGTGTGCTGCTTGGAACTCTTCCAGCAGACAGCCCCACCATTAAGGGTAAAAACAAATTCCGACACACTCTTGCTATCATCGTGATCAGACTAAAAACTAGAGTCTGTAAACCCTATAAGTCTCAAGTCTGATTCACCATAAATAAGCCACTGGTCTTTAGTATTTCTTAAATACTTCAGGATGGTTTTAATAACCTTCCAGTGATTCTTCCCTGGATCAGATTGGTATCTACTCACTACCCTTAGTGAGTATGCCACATCTGGTCGTGTACATGTCATGGCGTACATGATAGATCCCATTGTCGAAGCATATGGAATTCTACCCATACGCTCTCTCTCTTGAGGTGTTGTCGGATAATCTCTTTTCGAGAGAGAAATTTCATGGCCTATCGGTAGATAGCCTTTCTTGAAATTCTCCATGCTGAACTTTTTCAGCATAGTATCAATGTACGTGGACTGAGATAAGCCAAGCAACCTTTTAGATCTATCCCTATAGATCCTCATCCTTAGGATGTAGGAAGCTTCTCCCAGATCCTTCATGGAGAACTGTGATGACAGCCAAATCTTTATTTCCTGTAATGCAGGGACATCATTCCCGATTAAGAGAATGTCATCCACATACAATACAAGAAATACCACTACTGGACCATTAGCCCACTTATAAATGCAGGGCTATTCTCCATTCTTAACGAAGCCATACGTCTTGATCATCCTATCAAAACGTATGTTCTAACTCTGGGATGCCTGCTTAAGTCCATAAATGGGCCTCTGTAGCTTGCACACCTTAGACTCATCTATGGATGTGAATCCTTCAGGTTGTATCATATACACCTCTTCGTCCAGCTCTCCATTTAGGAAAGCTATCTTCACATCCATCTGCTAGATTTCATAGTCCAGATGGGCAGCTATTGCAAGCATAATCCGAATGGATTTGAGCATTGCCACAGGAGAAAATATCTCATCATAGTCTATACCATAACATTGACAATATCCCTTGGCAACCAGACGGACTTTATAGATTTCCACCTTTCCGTCTGTGCCCCTCTTCCTCTTGAAGACCCACTTACACTCTATGAGTTTTACTCCTTCGAGTGGGTCAACCAATGTCCACACATCGTTGACTTTCATAGACTCCATTTTGGATTTCATGGCCTCTAGCCATTTCTCAGAGTCAGGTCTCTGCATTGCATCCATGTAGGTGATCGGATCCTCATCATTTTCATCAAGTTCGACAGGATTGCCATCCTGGATCAAAAAACCATAGTATCTGTCCAGTTGACGTGGTACTCTACCAGATCGCCTTAAGGGTGCAAGAACAATGGGCTTCGGATTTGATCTAACCAAATCCGGTTCAGGTTCAGCTACTTGTGTCGGTTTTTTCACCTGTCGAACTTCCTCAAGTTCGACCTTAGAGGCAACAGTCCCTTCACCAAGGAATTCTTTTTTCAAAAAAATTATCTTAAGGCTGACAAACACCTTTTGCTCATCAGCTAGGTAGAAATAATACCCTTTGGTCTCTTTTGGGTACCCTATGAAATAACACTTGTCAGACCTAGGTCCAAGCTTGTCCATAATTAAACGTTTAACATAAGCCAGATACCGCCAAACCCTAAGGTGCAAGAGTACTGGCTTACGTCCTATCCATATCTCATATGGCATTTTGGTTATAGACTTACTCGAAATCCTATTTAGAAGGTAACAAGCCGATTCGAGCGCATATCTCTAGAGGAAGATCGACAGACCAGCAAACCCCATCATGGATCGAACCATATCCAATAAGGTCCGATTCCTCCTTTCAGACACACCATTATGTTGTGGTGTTCCAGGAGGAGTCCACTGAGAGAGAATCTCATTCTCTCCAAGATATGTCAGAAACTCATTGGAAAGGTATTCACCTCCTCGATCAGATCGAAGAGTTTTAATATACTTCCTAGTTTATTTTTCTACCTCATTTCGAAATAGTTTGAATATTTCAAACGACTCCAACTTATATTTCATTAAATAGACATACCCATACCTCGATAGGTCATCTGTGAAGGTTATGAAGTAGAAATATCCACCTCTTGCACTTGAGCTCATGGGTCCACATACATCAGAATGTATCAGACCCAAGAGTTCACTGGCTCGCTCACCTTTTCCAGTAAAAGGTGACTTGGTCATCTTCCCAAGAAGACAGGACTCACAAGTTAGAAGTGATTCACAATCACTGATTTTAAGAATTCCTTCTTGAGCCAACCTGTTTATCCTGTTCTTATTGATATGACCTAGCCTACAGTGCCAAAGATAGACTTCTGACACATTATCTATTGTAGGGTGTTTATCGAAGGTTTGAACCATATTTACAGGCTATGATAGTAAGTAAATTTTATTATTTAATTATCCAATAAATATTGTAACACCATTCAAAATGATATTGCAAACATTTTCTTTTATTAAAAATTCATAACTGTACATGGCCAAAAGGCCTACAGAAATAATATTTAATAAAAAACTTGGACAATAGTGACATTCACTCAGAATTACATTATGAGAGTTGATTACAAGGTTCATGATTCCTAAAGCTAGAACTGAAACTTTGCTTCCATCTCCAACGTTCAGGAACCTCTCGCCTTCATCAAATCTCCTACTGACCTGCAGACCCTACATCAAATTACAGATATGATAAAGGCTTTCGATATCCAATACCCAGACAGTAGTATCACAAATGAAAAAGTTGCAAGGTGTTATCATATAATTACCTTGCTTCTTCTTCGACCTGTTCGGATCTAGGGAGGCAATGTATAGAGGATAGTTCCTCTTCCAGTGCCCCTGCTTCTTGCAAAAGAAGCACTCCATCTGGCTCTGGTCGGGCTTGAGCTTCTTGGTCTGACCCTGTGCAGACGTCCCAGCATGCGGCTGCACATTCTTATTCTTCTTCTTCTTGTTCTTCTTCCCTTTCTTAAAGGGTCAACGACCAGAAGAAGACCCTCCCACAACATTCACCGACTCCTTTTGGAGCTGGTGGTCCTTCTCAAAGTTCTGCAGCAACCCCAACAAGTCATGGTAGTTTACTGCAGGCTTTATCATCCAAAAATGAATAAGGAAGGGGAGGAAGGACTTGGGCAAAGAATTAAGGATCGCATCCTTACCGAGCTGCTCGTGCAAGAAAAAGCCCAGTTTACTTAGGCACTCAATCATTTCGATCATGTACAATACATGATCGATGACTGAGGCCCCATCCCTTATCCGAGCATTGAAAATGGCACAACTAGTTTTGTGCCTTTCAACGTCGTCAGGCATTCCAAAGGAATCGTTCAACATTTGAATCATCTCCTATGGCTGGACATTCTCGAATCTGCAGTTGAACTCATCATTCATTGCCGCCAGCATTATACACCGAATGGTGGTGCGGTCATTGAGCCACTTCTGGTAAGTATCTCGGACCGTCTCTCTAGCATTCGGAGCTGGCTCCTCAGGTGCCGGATCCGTTACTACATAAAGGATCCACTCATGCTGAAGGATGATTTTCAATTTTTGATACCAGCTATCAAAATTAGATCCCATGAGCTTGTCATTATCTAATAATGACCGGAGCGACAGGGTAGTGGCCATAGCTGCATAAAGAAAAACCAGACCTTTATTAGTACATAAATTATTAATATTAAAGACTTGGACTTTAGTCTAAAGTTTTTCCCAGTATTTTTACGAACTGGTAGCCTCAACCTCCAATTCGAGAAATTACTTTGATTCCTTAGTGGGTACTAGAATCCACACAGCCTACACACAAGCCCAACTTTGGTTGGTCAATCCATGTGCATCTATGGGTAGGTTCATAACCAGTTGTTTCTCTAAACAACTTCTAGTAATTAATTTTGCCCCAGAACCTAATCAGTAGGCTTTGGCCTCTACTGAAAAGATCTGGTTAGGTCCAACCATTAACATGACTTGATTTGGTAAATCAGACCAATAAATGATCAGGCCCGACTTTGGCTGGCCAACCTGACCACCATCAGAAAGACTCAACCAAATTATCATACTATGAATGATAATTCCATTAGTCAATAAGCATCAGGCCTTTGGGCCTCCAGTGATTATTAAACTAATGGACTCATTATCACTCACTTAATGGGAGGTTATGACTTAGTTATCACTATAACTTAATCATTATAGGGACCTAATAATTTTTAAAGATTTTTTATGAAAGGATAGAAGAGAAGAAATTAACCAACCAATTTCAATCCTCCCACTGACTTCACCAAGTCAGATTAAAAAGAATTTAATTAAAGTCAGCATTAGGAGCACCTAAATCAGTCACACTGATTTACCTAATGACATGGGTGAGCCCTAATCACCAAGTGATCTAATCAAAACCTAACTCAACAGGTTAGCCAGGTGAGTGAGATCAGTGGTGAGGATATGCCATTAACTCGTCAGAGATCGAATCAATGCGAGTAGCTCTCACTTAAAAATCACTAGTCAAACTGCCGAACTTACCTTAGACACCAACCGGTTCTTTAGTTTTAATTTGATCAACTTAGTAAATAGGGTTCCACCGCATAGCCATGAATTAAGTCTATTTTGGTCTAGTTAAAGACATGGACCCATTCAACTACAACTATTGGAGTTGAGTCTAGAGTGTCCTTGACCTAATCTAATTTAATTTTTGATTAGATTTGACCAATTACTCTAATTTAGTCCATTTCTTTAAGCTAACCTTAGGTCTAACCCAATTGTGAATCTAATCCATCTAACCCATTGACCCATAAGCTTATACAATTGTCTTAGGTCTTAATTCACAATTCTAGACCAACTTGACAACACTTAATTCTTTTAATTAAGTATTTGGGCTGATGGGTCAGGGTTTGGCTTTTCAAAAATAATTTTTAAATTTGAAAGATTTTATTTTCTGTTCATCAAATATGTTGACTCATTTCACAAACAAATCAGCATATTTCATAAACAGCAATCCTATTGCTAATTATATAACAGAAAATAACTCAATCAAAATAAATCATGAATATTCCTTTAGATCTAATCTAACACATTCATGATAAATTTTACAATTGAACCTTTACAATTAAGTCCTTTCGCTGCTTCATCTGCATGGGATATAATTGTAGCAGCACCCCTACCACCATAGGAGAACCCCATCGAATGGGAGGAGAGGGCCTTTAAACCCTACTTTTCTCTTATGACCGGATGACCATGGCAACCAACCCAATTAGACTACTTGCTACTTGGATCAAGTATATCTAAATATATCAATTTCAAAATTTTAATTTCAAATTTTAAATTTCAAATTTCAAATTTTGAATTTCAAATTTCAAACAAATTTTAAATTTCAAAATTTTGAATTTCAAATTTTGAATTTTAAACTTTGAATTTTAAATTTAAAATTTCAAACAAATTTTAAATTTCAAATTTCAAATTTTAAATTTTAAATTTTTAAATTTTAAATTTTAAAATTCAAATTTTAAATTTTGAATTTTAAATTTCTAAGTTTTGAATTTTGAACAACTTTCAAAATTCAAATTTCAAATTTTGAATTTCAAATTTCAAATTTAAACTTTTAGTTTACAACTTAATCTACGCATACAAATATATATATCATATTTTAGAACTTGCTCTAATACCATTTATAGGAATTTTAGTGCAGGGGTAAAATTGTAATTTTAAAATTTATTCAAAATTACTATTTTATAATAAAAATTATTAATTAATCTAATTAATTAACATGTATAAATTCTACATAAGGATCTAAATATGATATATACATAGCATGCATTTAAATTTAAAATTCAAACTTTTACAGTAAATATTTTACTGTTATGTGTTCAAAACACATTACCTTTGTATGGATAGTCAATCGTTGTAATCTGATCATCATCGGAAGGGTCTAATCATCGCAACACAATCACACAGTATGTCTGGCCTCTGTGGATCATCCACACGAAGCTCCCAGTCTGATCGGCTCCTCGCGAATGCTAGTTCGTGGCTGAACCCTTTTGATGGCCGATGTTGATCAAACTCCTTTGATCTTGATCTGCTGACTACTCGGATGCTCTGGATCATCAGCAGATATACTTGAGAGGTTGATGATGCTCTTCCTAAAGTTTGGTGGGCTCACGACACTCGTAGCTCATGTTCTCACTTCCCGAACCCTAAGCCAAAACCCTAGGGTACACTCCGAAGAAACTTGCGCCCACTTTGTTTCTTTCTTTTCTCTCCTTTTCTTTTCTTTTCTCACACAGGAAAGCTCTCTCATGCCACCCTTCTTTCTCAGATAATTTGTGCATATGCCCTATCTTATCTCCTTTTTAAAACGATGCAAGACCACGTCTTTACAGCATTTTTACCACGTGAGAGGATAAAGATAAGTGGTTGCTCATTTGAATTCAAATTGAATTTGAATTCAAATGCCAACCAACTCATTCCTATCCACTCTATGCATGAGAAAAGAGGGACATGGGCATCTTTGTGCGTGGAGACTTTACACGAGAAATCTTTTCTCGTGTGGAAGAAGGGGTGCACAAAATAAAGGGTGGGCGCAGAGATTTGTTATCCATTCAAATTCAAACATCTTTTGAATTTGAATGGCCAACCAATCTCATCCTTATCCATTCAAAATGGTGCACAAAGAGAGGGTGTGGGATGGCTTCTGCGTGGGAGAAAATTCATGAGAAGTTGTTTCTCATGAATTCAAATGGGTGCATGAGAAGTGAGGTGGCGCAGGGAGATTAGTTAAGGTGGTTTGAACCTATTTGAGCCAACCTAATCAAAATAGGTTAGGCACAATTAGACTAAGTTAAATCTAACTTAATTAGACTTAATTAGATATAATAAAATTTTAATCAAATCAAGAATTGACTAAGCCCAACCCCTGATCAAATCAGTGACCAAAACACCTTAGTAATTAGGTCAACACTTAACCTAATCGGGTCAAACCCAACTGAATCCAATTCAATTGAACTTGATCCAAAAATAATTACTCAAAAAAATTGAGTTAATTAGTGATCAAATCACTAATTAAACCTCTCATAAATACTAAGTTCAAATCCGATGGGTAATCAGGCATCAGAGTCCATCGATATGAAACTCTGATCAAAAAAGTCCCAAACTAGTGGGACTCTTGACCCCGGTACCCAAAATGTGTAGTACTCATGATCAGAGAATCTTGATTCTCGATCACAGAGTCTCAGACATGTAAGACTCTTCATCAGCCATCAGATCAGATAGGAATCTCTAATGTGCGTGACCCCACAGTTTCGAACCTAGGCCGGTAGCATAGGAACCAATTTCTATACTAATCGAAGTGACCATCTAGCAATGGTACCCGACATCTGGATAGGTCAAATAGTCGCAATCGCAATACTCAAAACCTACATGAATATGGTTACTGTATAATTCATCCCTTTTGATCCCTGTGTTTAGGATGACTCAGGGTTAAACTGTCAACCCTGATTAGATCATCCGAATCGTGCTCAACTCAAACAGTCCTGTGACTCCTCACTAGGACTACCTTGGCCAAGATTTTGCTAAATTGAAACACGACTGTACACAGCTCCTGAACTAGAGTGGTCAATCCCATCTTGACACACGCATCGACAAGTCAAGTATTTGACTACACCCAGCATCTTTTCGTCACTGAATTAGAAATTTAGGTAGTCTAGTGCCTAAGTACAGTGAGTTGCTTGCAAGTCACCGTGGCGGTCTCAAGTCGGAGGGACAGTTATACCCATATCCCATCGGAGCAAATCTTTACAGCAGAAAAAGCTCTGGAGTCGGTCACGTTCAGTGCAGATGTACCCTTACATCTCACCTGTATGCCATACCAGTGTCTCCACACTCCTTGGTTAAGAGGACAACCAACCCATATGGCACACAATGATCTATACTTGATAAACGTTGTTGTCCTTGGTTACAACGTATCATTTGGTCACGAACAGGTTTAAGGACTAAACGATAAATCCTCTTTTGTTGAGTCTAAATAATCCTAAAGACTTCACCACAACACAGGAGTTCATTAGAAGATGAAACAATTTGTGATGAAAATGTCAAAATAACTTTTATTTATTTATAATTCATATACTAATACAATAATGAGCACAACCATCAACAGGCTGACGATTGGCTTTAGGACACTATTCCCAACATGATGTTGATGAGGGACTCCAAACCTCTCTGGGAATGTCGGCTACTGACGAAATGAGCCACAAACTGGTGGCTCATTTGATCAAAGGAGAAGATAGTGCCCGACTTCAGTGCCGAGTATCAATTTCTTGCTGGGATTTGATCCCTAGTTCCATTGCATTTTAGGTAAGAATTTGATCATTAAATAAGTAGAATATTAAAAAAATTTTAGATGCAACCTGAGCATCCCAGAGAAAAAACTATTTTCCTTCCCTTCACCGATGCAGTGATGTATTCTGCTTCTATGGTGGAGTCTGCAATCACAGTCTGCTTGAAACTCTTCCAATTGATAGCATCATCATTACACAAAAAAATACTTTCTGATGTCGACTTTCGATCATCGATATCAAATATGAAGTCTGAATCAGTATACCCCTGCACTTTCAGTTCTCCATTCTCAAATATCAGAAACATATCCTTAGTTCTTCTCAAGTACTTAAGGATACACTTCACAGAAATCCAGTGTTCATCTTCAGGATTTAACTGATATCTACTTGTGACACTCACAGCATGAGCGATATCAAGTCGTGTACAAAGCATGGTGTACATGAAGCTTCCTATAGCCGAAGTATAAGGGATCTTGCTCATACATTCAATCTCCTTCGATGTGTTGGGGTACATCTTTTTGGAAAGATGAATATCATATCTGAAGGGTATAAGACCCATCTTGGAGTTCTCCATGCTGAACCTTCAGCACCTACTCAATGTACATCTTCTGTGATAGTTCCAACATCTTTCTAGATCTATCTCTATAGACCTTTATCTCTAAAATGAAGGATGCATCGTCTAGGTCTTTCATAGAAAATTTTTTAGACAACTACACCTTGACTAAGGTCAATATGGGAATATCATTCTCAATCAGAAGAATATCATCTACGTACAATATGAGGAAAGTGACAGCGCTCCTAGTGACCTTCTTGAATATACATGGCTCCCTCTCATTCTTGATAAAACTAAATGATTTGATTACATCATTGAACCGAGCATTCCAACTTTGAAATGCTTGCTTTAGTCCATAAATGGACCTTTATAGTTTACAAACCTTGTGATCACCATCACTGAAAGTGAAATCAAGTAGTTATTCCATATAGATATCTTTCTCAAGATATCCATTCAGAAATCATTTTCACAATCATTTGCCATATTTTATAATTAAAATATGCTGCAATAACAAGCAATGTTTGGATGGACTTAAGCATGGCTACAAGCGAGAAAATTTTCTGATAGTCAACGCCTTCACGCTGACTATACCCTTTCACCACGAGCCTAGCTTTAAAAGTCTCTCTCTTTCCATCTGCATCTATCTTTCTCTTGAATATCCATTTACACCCAATAGGTACAATACCTTCAGATGGATCTACCAAGGTTTAGACTTGGTTTGAGTGCATTAAGTCAATTTCTGAATTCATTGCCTCTAACCACTTCTCAAAGTCGATATCTGATATTGCCTCGTTATAGGTCTTAGGGTCATCTCCATGTACCCCATTTTTTATGAGGAATATTTTCTTTACATCCTCTGAGATAATACCTAAGTACCTCTCAAGAGGACGAAAAATCCTACTAGACTTATGAGGTAGAGGAGGAAGTGTGTGGTCAGCTCAGACTGAATTGGCTCCTCAAGTTTCAAGGCTCGCTGCTCTTTGGAGATTTTCTCCTCGAGTCAAATCTATTTTCCCATATCTCCTTCTTGAATAAACTATTTTTCAAGAAAAATTGCATGTCGACTCACAATCACATTGTGGTCTTCTAAAAGATAGAAATAATATGCTAACGACTCTTTAGGATATCTGATAAAACAAGCCCTAAAGGCCTAGATTCTAACTTATTCATCTTTTATCATTTGACATGGACCAGACAACCTCAAATCTTGAGATAACTCATACTCAGTTTCTTTCCATGCCATATCCCATATAGTATAGTAGGAATAGTTTTAGATGGAACCTTATTCAGTACATATATGGCAATCAAAATACAATGTCCTAAAAAAAAATAAGTAAAGTTTGTGAAACTTATCATTGAACAAACCATATCTAATAAGGTTCGATTTTTCTGTTCTGAAACCTCGTTGAGTTGAGGTGTCCAGGTGGAGTCCACTGTGAGATAATTTTATGTTTCTTGAGATAATCTAAAAATTCTCCACTAAGGTACTCACCTCCTTGATCTGATCGAAGAGCCTTAAGGAGCTTTTCAGTTTATTTTTTTACTTCATGTCTGAATTCTTTGAATTTTTCAAAGGCCTCAGACTTATGATGCATAAGGTACACATACCTATATCATGAAAAATCATCGATAAAGATAATAAAGTAGGCAAAACCTTCTCTGATCGGCACATCAAATAGGCTGCAAACTTTAGAATGCACCAGAGTAAGTAACTCTGTGGTCTTTTCTCTATGTTCCATAAAAGGTAGCTTGGTTATTTTGCTTTGAAGGTATGATTCACATACTGGATATGACTTGAAAGTCAATGGACTCAATAGTCTAATTTTCTTCAATCTGTTAATTCTGTCTTCTGCAATATGATCTAGCCTTAGGTACTACAAGTACTTTTCATTCATATTATCTCTAGAACATTTGAAACTTATAGCATTCACATTTTGCTCGACACAATGAATAGAAACATCAACATATAACTTAAAAAGACCATTGATAAGGAAACTATTTCCAACTTTATTATTTCTCAAATAAATAGTACAATGATCTTTAAAGAAACTAATTACATAGTCTTCCTGCATTAAACAAGATACATAAATCAGATTTCTGCTCGCGATAGGTACAAAATAATAGTTTCTCAAAATTAAAATATTCTTCGATGGTAATCATAGAGGGTAGGTTTCTACGGTCATAGTAGCAATTTTTGCTCCATTCTTAATATGTAGGATTATTTCTCCATCTCTAAGCCTCCTGCTATCCTCAAGATCCTGCAAAGAAGTACACAAATGAGCACTAGATCCAGAGTCAAGCACCTAACTGGATGTAGAAGAAACTCTCAGATTTATTTTTATGATGAGCATACCTCCAGAAGGTCCACCTTCCTTCTTCTTCAGTGTTGCCAGGTAAGCAGGGCAGTTCCGCTCCCAATGGCCATCTTTGTCACAGTGGAAACACTTTTATTTTTTGATGGCCTTCTTCTTTAGGATTGCCTTCTTCTGCTTCTTGCTCTCCACCTTCTGCTTCTTTGCAGACTTTTTCTTCTTCCCAGTAGACTTTTTTCGAAAGAAGTCTACTCCACAGCAAGTACAGAGTCTTTTAAACTCTTCAAGATTTTCTCAGTTGTAACCAGCATGTTGACCAACTCTAGATGGTGCACTGGATCTTCTTCACATGGAAGTTTGTAATAAACTATCCATATGAATCAGTCAAGGACTGCAGGATCAGATCTATCTGCAAGTCCTTATCTATGGACATACCAAGCTTCTCAAGCTCCTTAAGTTCCTTGATCAGGATCAAATCAACTTGCGAGTCCTTATCCATGGACATGCCAAGCTTCTCAAGCTCCTTAAGGTCCTTGATCATTGTCAAATAATGATCGTGGATCGACTGTCCATCATGCATCTTTGCTTTGAAGAGTCGCTTGGATACTTTGTAGCGAGCTGTGCAGCTTTGCTCACCATACAACTCTTGTAGGTGAGTCAGCATTTGCCTGGTGGTAGTCATGTCCTTATGTTGGCATTGCAATTCGTTAGACATTGACGCCAATATATAGCACCTAACTTTATTGTCATCGTCCAACCACTTCTCATGAGATGCTCTC
Source organism: Elaeis guineensis (assembly GCF_000442705.2). Lineage (NCBI taxonomy): Eukaryota > Viridiplantae > Streptophyta > Magnoliopsida > Arecales > Arecaceae > Elaeis > Elaeis guineensis. Next base: position 43,653,149 of record NC_026004.2, on the reverse strand, counting down.
TGATCAACGGTCGGATGGGCTGGGAGAGGAGGAAGGTCCTGGTCAAGGATATAGGCCAATTTCTCAGAACTCAAAATGATTTTCAAGTTTCAAAACCAATCCTTAAAATTCGATGCAGTTAACCTATTGATTTCTAGGATACGGGCTAAGGGATTGGAAGCAGACATTGTTCCTGTAGAGAATCAAAGTTTCTCGTTAGATTTTGTAATTGACTTAACCAATTTATTTTAGATATTTTATTTTTAAAATAAATTAGGACTCTCACTATTTTTTTGATTCCCCACACTTTCTTGGAAGAGAAGCGAAGACCTCCATGATTAAGAGTCTTAAGTGGGTGCTGCGGTCTCACCAATTGACTCACTATCTCACCTAACAGTTATTGATGTTGGATCAATTGATAAGTGGACAACTCTTATCCAATGTTTCTCTAAACACGTTGCAGCTACCTTCGGTCTCTAATTCATGAGCTTCACTATATCCAAAATATTGGCCCACTCTTTAGTTAAGTCAGATCCACTGTTTGCTTGAAATAGATTTATCATTGGGACTCTCACCATATTTGAAATATTAAGCCCAACCCCATCTCCAATCCACAGCATCTCATGCCTCATAGTCATGGTTGCATCTTTCCAGTGCAACTGAACCACTATATCCAGTCAAGAACAATCAATCTTGGGAAGGACCTGCACAACTACAATGATGGAAGACCGCAAGGCTTAATATTTTATCAGAAAAATTTAGTTCAGATTTCATCCTTAATTAGTCATAACGGTTATGACTAACCTGGTGGCATAGGCGAGCTCAAGTTTAACAAGTTGACCTAATACAGAAACTAATCTTCCAAAATAGCCAGATAAATTAAGATGTGTAGGGGTCCCTCTGTTGCTTTCCTTAGACACCAATGTAGTTGGTTAGATCAGACAACAGAATCAATTAAAGAACTACTATTTATATACTTATCTTAGACATCAAATTGGTTGATTAGAATCGATCAGGTTAACCTATTGACCCGAACTCAGACTATTGAGCTGAATTAGGTCTTACATTGATCGATAACATATGGCTGTTAATCGATCTAACCAAACTCACAACTATTGGATTGGTTTGAAGCACTCTTAATCCAAACCTAATCAACTCTTGAGTTAGTTTGATCAACTACTCCCACTAGACCTAATTGAGCTACCCACACCCTTGAACCCATGATTTATGAAATTGTGTCAGATCTAAATTTCTAATTAGATCTTTTAATTTCATCTTTAATTCCTAGTTAAGCCCATGGGTCGTATGTCTAAACAATTTAGATCATATTTCATTGTACCATATATAAAAATTACTATTCACAGAACTAGGTCGACTCACCTTGGAATTGAGTCAGCTCAGTACAGTGAGTCGGCTCAGTCACAGGGCTGAGCTGACTAACTGATGATAAATAGTAACCTGCTAGTTGCAGCCTGACAAGTTAGTTGGCTCAGTTGCAAACTGAGTCAACCCACCAGGGAACTTAGTCGACTCAAAAAGGATTGAGTCGACTCAGCAGGCATGCCAGCAGCAGGTTTCAGGGTTTCATAAAATTTTAAATTTTGATCTTAGGATTTTGGATCTAGGATTTTACAGAAATTAAATTTCAAATCTAAATTCTACAAACCAAATATATATCGCATATATTATTATTGATTCAAAACACATCGAAATACATATCATATATGCAAACTAGGAATAAAATCTGAACATGTATCAAATATAAATTTCTTTTCACTGTTCTTCTTCATGGGATGTAACCATATGGCACCCCTACACGTCATAAGAGAACACATCGATAGGGCAAGAGAGAGATTAATCCCTGCTTCCTCTTATGATCGGATGGTCTGATGATAAACCCATTTTGAGTACTTGGCTGCTCAGATAATAAACTGGATCTATGCATATATCATATATATCAATAAGATCTAGTCTACCACATGCTGAATTTTAATCTAAAACAATTTCAGATCTAACTAAACATGCAATATTGAGATCTAATCTAAATATTTTCAGATTTGATCACAACTTTAAATCTCATTTGAATCAGATTTGATCCGATTTAGATCTATAATCTGAATAATCTAGCTCTGATACCAGTTGAAGGATAGTATGGCGCACCGGATTGGTTCGGATCAGACACAGTGAAATTCAAAAATTTTCGATCCGATCAAACATAGATCTAAATCAGATCAATGAACTATTTATATCAGCATATAAATATAAAACAGCATGCAAATGTGAGGGTGATCACATCACCTTGCGTGGGTAGAAGAACACCACAGTCCGATGATCAGAATATCTAAGATTCGCTATTGAGCCGCACACGTATCTGACCTCTACAGATATCCACTCAGGCCTGGTCTAAGATGCTCTCTCTTTTTTGAATCCATCTACTCCTAGATGGATCAGCAAGCTCCATGATCAGATTCAAATTTGATCTCTGATAGGGCTCCAATAGAAGCTAGATTGCAGTTTTCTCATTCTTTGTGTAGATTTGACGGCCTTCGACACTTCAAACCCACCAAATGGTGTGTCCAACACCTTTGAATGTAAAAGTGCTTCAAATATCAAATATAGAAGAGGGAGAAGGCATGGAAAGGAAAAAAGAAGGTGTGGGAAAGTTTTTGTTGGTTGTAACCTCTTTGGTCGATCAAAAAGAGTCCCTTTTTGTGGGAATCTGATCAAATCAGATGTCATAAAATAGGACTCTCCTAGATCCACCCCACTCTAATTTCTCTTTTATTTTGTCACACAAAACCAAGGAGAAATTCAGATTGGTGTGGAGATAGAATAAGATTATTGTTGCCTCATTCCAATCCACCTTCGATTCGAATTCAAACGGTTTAAATTCGAAGTAGAATTCAAATTTGAATTTGAATTCAAAGGACATCAAATCTCTTATCCTCATCCACTAGTGGATGAGGCGTATCTCTCTCCCCTCCCCTTATCTGAATTTGGGTGACTCACATGGATTTGATCCATGTGGGTGTGAGCCCTCATCATGGCCGAACAACAATGGATGGCGCCAACATTTGACGCCCTATAAATCCAATCTAATTAGGTCAAAATCGAACCTTGATGAACCAGCATTTGGAACCCAATTTGAGCTTGCTTTAATTAGGTTAAATCTTATCTAATAGAAAATCCAAATCAAGTAGGAGAAAATAGATTTAACCATGTGCTAGCATGGCTTCCTTAAACCTGAAGCTAGGACTCAATTGATCCTAATCCAATTACACTACACTTAGTCCAATTATGCAATTCAAGACCAAAATCCTTGTTTGTGTGACCCCATAGGTTCAATTCTGTCAGATAGTGAGATATGTTGTGATCTCTATCAACAACATCATCAAAATTTTTTTCGAAAGGTTAGAACTCTTTTCAATTCAGCCAATTAGAATTATCGATTATCCAAATAATTCTAATTGGTCCCACAATCCATCAATGACATCTAGCCGTATGTAGTGGCAATCCAACATAATTGAAAGATGAATCTCTAGGTACAGTTATCGTGTGATTCGATTCTTCTATCATGAGTCCCAACAAAATCGAGATCAAGGTAAACTCATCAAACCTCATATCTGTCATATGATAGAAGCACTTGATTTGAGTTCGATGTGAAACCTAATAGAAACTCTTTTCTATCTTTCACACTGCCATGGCCATGGGCTTTTGGACTCAATCTCATGATTTACATAGGATTGTTCCTCTTCTATTGAGGTCGATAGATCCCATCTTGGTGCAATCCAATTTCTACAATGAACATACTACGGCCAACATACATTTCAAAGCTCCGTATGGCTAGAAGATCAAGTTATGATGTAGTCAAACTACAGCACCCTCAAGATAAACTATCGATGCACCTCAGATTTGAGAAATAAACATACAATTGCAGCTATAAACACGTCACTGACGATAAGATAGATATTCTTGTGACTGTTCGTAAATGATCACACTCAGTATCCTTATTCTTAAAAAGCATCTGTACTTTTATTTTGATATCTTCATATCATAGATTTAAGACTCATCTATCTGAAAAAAATGATCGTACACCAATCTTTCAGACCGATCATCGTCCCCATGATGATCTTACGATTGAGAATAATTTATGAGTTAACTAAGATTAGCACATATCTCAAAATCTCAACTCTTGAGAATATGTGCTATCTTATTCATTAACTCAATGGATGGTTTACAGATACTATTAAACGTACTGTGAATAAAAATTATCTAATTTTATTAATATCAAAGTTAAATTACAAATTATGTCCTAAAAGTATTTTATAAGTGTCAGCCAATCTGGCTTCTAGGGCATACATCTAACACTTCTTCCCAAGATTAGCTATATACCTGCTAACCGAGCTCACTGCATGTGCTAAATTTGGTCTATAGTATACCATTGTGTACATCACACTGCCTATAGTATTTGCATAAGGAACCTTCTCCATGTACTCTCTCTTTTGTTTTGATTGGAGGCTTTAATACTTTGAGAGAGATATGTGGCTTGGTAATAGTGTCTCTACAGGTTTGGCCTTCTCGATCCCAAACCTCTTTAGAACTTTCTAGACATATCCTCTTTGTGACAAATAGAGTACTTCTTTGCATCTATTCCTACAAATCTTCATTCCAAGGATCTTCTTCGCTAGACCCAGATCTTTCATCTCAAACTCTGCTGACAATACTCTTTTCAGCCCTTTCATAGCTTCCATGCTCCTGCTGGCTAAGAGCATATCATTAACATATAGTAACAAGTATAGGGCATCCTCCTCCTCTACAATCTTGATGTAGACACAGGAGTCATCTTCACATGTAACAAATCCTAGACTCAGTACAAAGCTGTCAAACCTGTGATACCACTGATGAGGTGATTGTTTCAAACCATATAGTGACTTTCTGAGTGGACACATCTTTTCCTCTTGTCCAACCTCCATAAAGCCATCTGGCTACCTCATATAGATCCTTTTCTCTACAGTCCCATGAAAAAAAACTGTCTTCACGTCCATTTGCTCCAATTCTATATCTTGCTATGCCACTAGTGACAACAATATCTGAATGGAAGTGTGATGCACCATAGTAGAGAAAATCTCAGTGTAGTCTATCTCTTCCCTCTGTGAGTATTCCTTCACTACTAGCCTCATCTTGAATCTAACTCCACCTTATTCTGAAGGTGCCTCCTTCTTTGTGAACACCCACTTTGAGCCAATAGGTCAAGCACCTTTAGGAAGATCCACCCGTTGCTGTCTGATTTTTCTTTAGTGATTCGATCTCCTCCATCATGGCCTGCATCCATGACTCCTTGTCATCACTCTCCATGGCTTTGCATAATTCTCAAAATCTCCATTTGCATTGATGAGGGCATAAGAGATAGCCTCATCAATGTCATATCTAATAGGTCTTCTGATGGTACACTAGGGCTTGTGCAGTGCCACTCTCACTAGTGAATTCCTCCCACCTGATGTCTATGGCTGCTCTTGTACCTCCATTTGAATAGTTGGATCTTCATGCTGGTCCTCCACTTGAGTAAGACGTCTCCTACTCAACTCTACCTCAATAGGAGCACCCATATAAGTAGATGTAGACTGCATGCCATCTACCTCTGACAGATCACCACTATTCACCTTCACATCCCCAGATCCTTCTATACTCTCAGACCTCTCTAAGATGCTCTTCTCATCAAAAATAACATCCCTACTGATCACTGATCTCTGTGCCTGAGAATCTCATAGTAGGTACCCCTTGACTTCTTGTGGATACCCTATGAACGTCATCTTTTGAGATTTTGGGTCCAAGTTGCTCCTCTCGGTTGCCTCCACATGTGCATAGACCGGATAACCGAAGATCTTTAGGTGGCCAAGCTCCACCTTCTTCCCACTCCAGACCTCCTCTGGAATGCCTCCATTCAGCTTTCTATGGGTAGACTTGTTGACAAGCAAACATGCAAAAGTTAGAGCATCACCCCAAAAAAACTTCGGGAGTGATGCTTGCAGCCTCAAACTTCGTGCCTTCTCCATCAGTATTCAATTTATTCTCTCCACAACACCATTCTACTGAGGGGTCTTCTTCATTGTGTACTAGCACTTAATGACATTCTTCTCATAGTACTTCCTGAACTCCAGGCTCTTGTACTCCCCACTATTGTCCAATCTCAGGCACTTCACTTATCTTCCTATCTCCTTCTTGACCTTAGCTCTCCAAATCCTAACCTAGGCAAACCCATCTAATTTTTTTCTGATCAGATATATCCATACTCTCCTGGAGAAGTCATCTATGAATGTAACAAAGTATCTTACTCTACCCGAGCTAAAATAGATACCGGTTCCCATACATCTGAGTGTACTAAATCCAACACTTCTTCGTTGCACTTGGTACTGTTGACAAACTTCACCTTATGCTATCTATCAAAGATGCACGGCTCACATAAATCACTATCCTCCTTTTTAAGGACTGGAATCATCCCTCTTCTGCTTAACTCTGTGAGCCCTCAGTCACTCATGCGACCCATCCGATAGTACCACAGCTGATACAAAAGTTGCTCCTCCCGTGCTGCTGCTAGCACCTTTACACTATTAGTCACCACTGAGCCTTCTATTCTGTAAAGATTGTTGCTCAGTCTTCTACCTCTCATCACCACTAATGCTCTCTTAGAAATCTTCAAGCATCCACTCTAGCCTAGCTACTAAAAGTATAACCCTACTCCTCCAAGTTGCCCAAAAAAATTAGAATTTTCTTTAGTTCTGGTACATGCTTGACATTCTTCAAAGTCTGAATAACACCATCATACATCCTCACCCTAACAATACCAACACCAGCCAGTTTACAAGGGTGATCATCTCCAAGGCTAACACTTCCTCCATCTATCTTCTGGTAGGTAGCAAACCACTCCCAATGTGAAGTATAGTGGTGTGAGCATGTTGAATCCAAGTCCACGTAGTATCACACTCTATGGATCCATTTGATATAATCAGCAGGTCTTCTCCACTACTCACCGATGCTGTATCATCATTCTTGCTGGCCTTATCCTTTTTTGTCTTAAAAGGAGATAGTTCCTCCTTAGGTGCCCTGGCTGATGATACTTGTAGCACTTCAAGGATTTTTTCTGATCTCGAGATTTTGATCTGCCCTTGGATTTACTCCTCTTCTACTTTGATCTTTTCTGTCTTTTATTCACGCCAAGAACTTAGAATTAGGATCTCCCTTACAGATCATCTCTCTTTGCTCATTCGACCTGAGCACTGATAAACACTTAAATGAAATCACTAGAGGCACATAATTTTATTTAATTATTTTTTATTTATTAAAAATTTAATATTCTCTAATCTATTTTACAGATAATTAGGAGTTTGGGCTCATACAATTCAAATTGGATTCAACTTGGTTCAGATTTGAGTAAATCAGGAAATAAGCTTAAGAGCTAATTAAATCTGAGTGTGAACGCGATTTACTCATGAAAGGATTAGATGTAAGCTAATAAAATTAAAAATTAAAAAATAATCTCTTCAATAAAAAATTAAGAAGCAATACATCAGGATCCAAAAAAATATCAAGGATGCACCATATTCAACCAAATCCAAAGAAGAGGAGGCGCTACATCCCAAGACCTTAAAGTGCCGTCCCCTCGTGTCAACGTACCTCTCAAATCCTCTTCATGCAATAAATCTTCTGCGTTCTCTCAACTCACGCGCCGCACGCCATCCACGATACACCTAATTTCTCAGCCACTCCCAAGTCCACAAAATGACAAAACCCCTCACCAAAGTTCCCCATGTGACCCCAAAGCCCATATACTTTTCTTTCATGCCTTAACTCCAAGCGGCCCCCACTCCTATCCCAACTCCCACGCTACATCCAAGATCCCATCTTCCTTCACGATAAAAAATCCTCTCCCTCTCTCTCAAATTCTAATGCACCCTCTCCTTAATTTCTCTTCTCACGCGGCAAGTCTCCCATGCAACCAAAATGCTTTCCCACGCCACATGCCACTCTATTCTCTCCTTTCTTTCACGCTCCCAATTCCTCATGCACCATCTCCCCCCATGCGCCTCTCTTAACTCATGCGGGCCCTCTCTCTAATTAACTCCCAGTTAAAGCCCACGCTCCCCCTCTCTCACACACTTTTTTTCTCCCTCTCCTCTATATAAATCTATGCCGTAGCCCTAAGGAGAGAACATACTCCCCTTTGTGGGGATCATCTCCATACCTCCATCTTCCCTCTTTCTCTCTCTCTTTCCCTCTTCCATCAAAACCTTAACTCCTCCTTTCTTCTATCATCCTCTAAACACCCACAACCTTTTGCCCTCTTGTTGTGCAGGATCCGGTACCACGCGTTGCAGTAGAAAGGAAGAAGAAACAAAACAAGAAACATAATACAAATATGTGGATCGGCCTTAAACCTACCTCCACAGGATGTGCAAGCTTCAATATGAGAGAATAAAACACAATAATACAAAAAGAACTCACCACTCAACCCTTGTACAAGAGTCTCTCGACAAAAAGCCCTAAAATTCTCACAAAATTTCTCTGAAACCTCTCTTGAAGCCTTTATGCACCTCCAAGACGTCACCAGCTACCCAATGTAATAAACGGCTTGTTAATCGAAGCTATATAGGCTCTAGAATCTCTAAAATAGTGTTACATTAAGAATATCAAGTCTAAATCAGTCTTAGAACCATCTGTGATCGTTCGATCGTGATCGGCTCGCACTAGAGCTATCTGATCATGTACTACAGTCTTAGATCAAGCCTGATCATGCTCAGATTGAGTTTCAGCCATCCGATCATGACTGTTGTGATCTGGACCATCAGATCGCATACAAACATTCTTAGATCGCATACAAACATTTTTAGATCGCATGTAAACTGCGTGATCGATCCACACGACCTCTATGGACCATCCAGCACCCTATGGTCCTTGGTGGATGGGGACAAGGCACTGGGCCTGGGCACCCGTGCGCTAGCTAGGACGGCCTGCATGTGCACCCGTGCGCTGGGTCCGCCCACATGCTGGGCCTCATGCTCCTGCACTGATGCATGCATCTGTCGGACCCGATTGCACTGCCACCGGCCTTCACTGCCTTGTGGATCGTGCCACCTACTCCGAGCTTTTTTTTGTGCATATTTTCGCAATCTGGACTCTATTTAGAATATTCTTAGGCTCGTTGGACTCCGTTCATCGTTCATGACTTAGCTGTGGGCTTAGTATGGATCAAATCTTGAGATATCAAATCTCAACAATTTTTATCTCGACTTGATATTTGGCCTCTGCCTGTCTTTAAGAGCTTGTGATCCATCTCGCCCCCATGCCCTGGGGCATGCCCGCTGTCTCATGGATGGGTAAACATGAGAGTCGAGCCAAGCCGCTCAATCCCATCTCCATCATAGGCGTGTCCACTCTGACCAAAGATCTTTTCAGAGAAGTCTCCTACGACAATAGAAACTTCACTCTGCGACGTCACCTCTCGTCCTCTCGAGTCTTGCATCTAGTGTCCAATCTATCTCTACCTAGAGCTCTACCTCGCTTTAGACTCCTCTTGGCTCTTGAAGCTCCACCTCGCATTGGGCTCTCCATTAGGTAATAATATCCTCTTGTCCTCTTCTTTCCCTCTAGAATAATCCTATCGTCATGCAATACTTTCAAGATTCCTCCACCAGCTACCGTCTTGTAGCCTCTCGAATCCAGTCTACTCAATGAAATAAGATTCCACCTGAAATCAAATATGTATTGGATCTTCCTCAATCTCTTCACTACACTATCATGTGTCCTCCAACTGGCCATTCGATGTCTCTGATCGTATAGTTCAATTCATCCGATAGATAAACAGTACCCTCACTACTCTCCAAGGAGGCAAACTGCCCTTCTCTGCAACATACATGATAAGTGCATGTAGAATTTAAAATCCACTACTGAAAAGAAGTAGATATCTCATCAATTATCTCCTGAACATCATCATCTGACTCGCTATTGGTCGTGACTGTAGTAGCCCTCTTCCAATCCTTGAGTTGAGGGTAATGTCTGGCTAGATGCCCCAACTCATCACACTGATAACATCCGGTCTTGCTTAAGTCTCTCATCCTAGACTTGGACCGCCCTCATCATAATCTCTTATCACTTTGTCTACCACCTCTTACTCCTCCAGAAATCACCAAAGTTGAGCAGCCGTCTGAGCTCGAAGCTGAGTTCTTCCTCCTGATAACCTCATTCTCAAGAATCATCATGGTGATTCATCCATCTTGATGGTGCTCTTCCCCTCTAGAAGAGCTGTCATCAAAGACTTATATGAAGGGGAAAGCGACACTAGCAAGATCAGCATCCTGATCTTCTCCTTAACTTTCTCACCAATACTGAGGAGGTTGGTGAGGATCCTTTGAAAATGGCTAAGATGGTCCTGCATGTTTTGTCCCTCAGTCACCCACAGGTCTCAAGATCGAAATCTGGCTCTGATAGTGATGACAAGTGTACTCGTTGTGTGCCATATGCATTGGTTGTCCTTGTAATCAAATGGTGTGGAGACACTGGTATAGCATACAGGCGAGATGTAGGAGTATATTATCACTGAACGTCATCAACTGCAGAGCACTCTGCTGTTAAGGATAGCTTGTGAAGGGTATGGGTATAAGTGTTCCTCCGACCTGAGATCACCATGATGACTTACAAGTAACTCATTGTACTTTGGTACTAACTAATTGAGTTTCTAATTTAGTGATGAAAAATTTTTAGGTGCAGTCAAGTACTTGTCAAGTCGGTGTGTGAGTCAAGATGGGATTGACCCCTCCGAATTAGTAGGAGTTAATGTATCAATATATTTCAATTTAGCAAAATCTAAGCTCAGATAATCCATGAGACAGATTTGAAAAAGATTGAAATATAATGTTAATGACTTATTTAGGATTGACAGTTAAATTCTAGGTTATCCTCGAGCATTAGGGTCAAAGGGATGAATTATACGGCAACCATATGCCAATAGGTTCTTGATTGTTGCTTCACCTTCATTCGACCTATCCGGACATTGGGTCACCGTTGCTAGATGGTTATATTAATTAGTTCAGAAAGTTATTCCTATGCTATCGGCTTAGGTTCGAACCTATGGGGTTATACTCAAAAGAAGTTTTTGACTGATCATGTGGCTGATCAATGATTGAGAATCATTAAGGGCTTAATCATCAATTTGATTGATGGTTAACCTTATACAAAAATTATAATAAATTAATTCATCAAGTATTAGTAAATTAATGAAAGATTAGTTTGTAATTATATTACTGATTAGCTTAATTTGATTGAGAAAAGAGAATTAAATAAAATCTAATTGAATTGATTCAATTAGGTTTGACCCGCTTAGGTTATAAGATGACCTAATCACTAAGGGAGAATTGCCCCTGATTTGATCAGGACTTTGTTTTAATCAATTTTTAATTTGATTAAAATTTGATTAAAAATTTATGAACTTAATTAGATTGGATTTTATCTAGTTTATTTGGGTTAAACTAGATGTGATTTGGTTTGGATTCAAATAAGAAAACAAAAGTCCATATAGGATTGGACTCTCCTTCTCCCCATGCACCTCCAATTTTGATGCCAATTTTCTTCATGCTGAAATGGTTTTTATGTGAACTTTTCTCCATGCTAAGAAGCTCTCTCACCCTCCTTTCTCACATCCAAGTATGGGTAATATCTGATTTTTGTGGAACATTCAAATATGATTTGAAATTGGTAACCATATATAGATAATGTTTGACATTATCTCTAAGTCCACACGTCACACCCTTTATCCTCTTGATTTTGTGTGACAAATAAAGAGATATGGAGCATGAAAAATCAGAAAAGAATCAGTTTTATTGTAAAAAAATATATGGGAGTGTCCCATGTTTCCTTTTGGGCGTGAATTGATGAGAAGGGCAACACATCTTGATAAGAGTCCAAGATCCTTAGGACTCTTCACCCCACCTCTTACATGCCAAAATAAAAGGCTTTTATTTTTTGTTTTGAGCATGTAGTAGAGAAGAAAAGGTACTCTCTTCACATTTGGGGGCTTAGGGCTTGGTTCTTGATGTGAGAAAAAGAGAGGAGAGTCCTCTCTCTTTGGGTGTGCGCAAAACCTAGTCTTCTAGGGTTTGTTCCTAGGGTTTCGGAAGAAAGAAAAATATGAGAAAAAATTATTTCTTCTCCTTTCTTATTTCACATCCTCATCTCCTCTAGATGATCATCTTCAATCTCTAAAAATATTTTAAAGATTTGAAGAAGAGATTCAGATCAGCCAAGAAGAAGATCTTCGCATGAGGTAGCACTCCCAAGAAAATCGATTAGATCGAAACTTCGAGTGGATTTTCTGTAGAGTCTGGACACATGTGTGGCTATGAGCAACCAGTCAAGATCTCTTTCACTATATCTTTCAGTAGTGACGATCATCGGTCCATGCAAAGGTATCGAGTTTTGAACTCAGATTAGAAGTAGATGTGATCTACTGCTTACATGCATGTATGCTGATTTTATCTTCAGTATTTTTTAGATTTTATATACAACATATCATGTTATAGATCTTAGAGTAGATTTATTTGATGATTAGATCATATGTATGTTATATTAATTTGATTAATCTAATAATCTTTCATTATAATTTATTCAAAAAAATTTTGAAATACATGCATGAAATCGTCTACGTTCTTCAATAGTAGTATCAGAGCCACCAGAAGAGATCAAAATCAAAATTTATTTGGTAATGATCTCTAACTTATTTTGATTCTTATGGTAGATCTAATAGTTAGATCTAGATTTCAGCATCGATGAGAGCGATGCATATTTTTATTTTCAGATCTAAAATATATATTTTTCATATCATAAATAATGATGTGGTAGTTTAAGATTAGATCTTATGTATGTGATTAGGATTAAATTGTTTAATCTTTCGTTTCCACTACACAAAATTTTTAAAATCATATGTACTATACTACCGTATATTTTCTTCAACTGGTATCAGAGCATGATTGTTTTGATGTAAATTAATGACTTTGAATTTGATTTTTTTTTTATTTATTATTTGATTTGATTATTTATAATTTAGATTAGATCTAAATTAGTTTATTTTCAGATCTGATTATTATCTCTTTAGATTAGATATTCTGAGTAGCAAAGTACTCGAATTGGATAATCACTAGGCCGTCAAGAGCAAGTAGGATTACATGATCCTCTCTTTCCATTCAATGGTGTGCTCTTCATCATATATAGGGGTGCCACTGTGAGATCCCATAAAGAAAAAAATAAAAAATAAAAAATAAAAACATACTTTCTTGCACAACTCTAGATCTTGAAACCCTAGGTATTGTTGTAAATGATGCAAGTTGTGAAAAAACTAGTTACATCTAATCTTGTTTAATCAAAATTATTTTAATTTAAAAATTATAAAAATTTAGATTTAATCTAAAAAATTTTATGATTTGAAGTAAAAAATTTACATGAAAAATTATTTTTAAAATCTTAACCATATTGATGCAAAACTTAATTGAGAATTAAGCGTTAAACTCAATAGATCTAGAATTATGATTTAGATCTAATGACACTGTATAAAATATTGGGTATGGGTTAGCTCAAATCAGATCCTTCTCTTTAATTGGGTTAGATCTAAGGTTAGAATCAAAGAATTGATTGACCATGTAGAGAAATTGATTAAGTCTAACCAAATATTGAATTAGATTAATTATAATTTTTTTAATATAATAGTTATAGATGGTCAAGTCTATATCTTTGATTAGACCAAATAGATCTTGATAGTGGCTCAGTGGTTGAACCTGAATCATTAGGTTGGTCAAATCAAAATGAGTTAACCAATTGATGTTTAAGGTAAGTTTGGTATTTTGATTGGTGGTTTTTAATTGGGAGCGGCTTATCTGACCATTTTGATGGTGTCTAAGGCAAGCTTAGCAAACCCTTCCATCGATCTCACTTTTCTGATCAATTTGGTGAACTAAATTTTGATTAGATCACTAAGTGATTCAAGTTAGCCCATGCCATTAAGGTTGATCAGTGTGATTAATCTAGGTGCCAGTTCAATCAGTATGACCTAACTCGATTTAGTAACTTGATGAAGTCAGTGGGAGGATTGTGGTCTACTGATTGATCTTTTCTTCTCTTCTCTCTTCTCTCTTCTCTAAACTAATTAAATCTTTTAAATTATTAAGTTTTTAAAATGAGCTGGTTATGGTGATAACTAGATCATAGCCTCCCATTAAGGTGAGTGATAATGGGTCTATTTTTTCTGATTGACATTGCAGGCACCATCCGTTTGCTGTTCTTTCTGAATGATGGAATTATCATTCACCATATGATGACTCTGTTGAACTATCTGATGATGGTTGGATTGATCAAGCCATCCTCAGGCCTGATTACTCATTAGGTAGAATCATTGAATAGATTCATGTTAATGGTTTGACCTAACCAAAACTTTCAGTGGACGTCCATCACCTACTGAAATAAAATTTGAGACTAAATTAATTACTAAAAATTATTTAAAAAATAATTGATTGAGAACCTATCCATAGATGCATATGGATTGATCGAGCCATCCTCAGACCTATATGCAGTCTGTGTGGAATCTAATACCTGCTAAAGAATTAAGATAATTCCTCGAATTGGAGGTAGAGGCTACCAATTCAAATAAAATAATGGAAGAACCTTTATACTAAAGTCTAAGTCTTTAGGCTTAATTAATTCATAAACATTGAGGTCATGTGTTTTTCTTTCAGTTATGGCTAGATATTCGTTGCTCTATTCACTGTTTGACAGTGACTTATTTATAGGACCCAACTTCGATAGATAGTATCAAAAGTTGCAAATAGTTTCAGAGCACGAATGGATCCTAAATATAATTATGGATCTAGCACCTGATGTTCCCACATCCAACACACATGATCATATCAAAAGTACTTATCAGAAGTGGCCAAATGATCATATCACCGTGTGGGATTTTTTGAGAGCAGTAAAAAATATAAATTTAGTTGTAAATTCGATAATGCTCAATGAGAAAAAATTTTTCAAATATTGAAGGAGTTTTTTTGTACCTTTAAAGATGTGTCTTCAGTGGGACAACAATCTTTTGAGAAAGAAAAAAAAAAGATGCAAAAGAGTCGTGCTTGGGCTAGTGAGTCTGAACTGACGAAAAAGTCTAAGGTTAAGCTAGTTTGATAGAGTCCCTTGATCCAAACAGGCTAAGAAAGAAAAATCAGTAAAGGATTGCTGGATAAGGTACTCATATGATAACACCTTATGATTTTTCTATCTGTGACAGTACTACCTAGAAAGTTTGAAAATAGTAAGAGACTCCTGAATATTAGAGATAGAAGTTATGTTCCAATCTTAGTTTTAGAAATCGTCAAGCCTATTTTCAATTCTAACAATATCGTTTTAGTGATTGTTACTATTATCTAATAATTTTGTGATATCATTATGAATAATGTCAAAATTATGTGGACAACTAAGAAATGATATTTACACAGCCTGTTAGTATACTATACACAACAATCAAACAAATTCAGAGTAGATAATGTCATAGAAGCCTATCTTTGAAAATTTAGGCTCGATCATATAAATAAGAGTAGGATCAACAGGAAAGAATTCTTAAAGTCAATGATTGTAAATCATTGTCAGCCTATCAATCCTATCTCCTTAGTAAGATGACCAAGTCACCTTGTGCTGAAAAAGGTGAACGAGCGAATGATGTTTTGAATCTGATACATATTGATGTATTGGATCTACGAACATGTTTGTCATAAATTTAGATTATTTGAAATATTCAAATAATTCTTTAATGAGGTAAAGAAATGAACTGAAAAGAGCATTAAACTCTTTGATCAATCCAAAGAGGAAAATGCCTTTCCAATGAATTTTTGATATATCTAGAAGAGAATGAGATTCTTATTGGAATCAACTTTGTTAGACATACTTTGATCTATAATGTGGTTTACAAGTCTGCCAGTCTCCTTTTAGGGTTATACTCTTAAGACTGCTTGTTATGTTCTAAACTGAATTTTGAATTAATCAGTTACAAAGACTCCATATGAGATATGGACTAGACATAAGTCGATACTTTCTTACCTTAAGGTTTGGGAGTGTTCAATTTATGTCGAACATTTACAAACCGATTAGCTTGGATCTCGATCCTATATGTATTATTTTGTAGGGTAACCTTAAAGAATCTAAGGGGATATTACCTCTATCATGCTAAAGAACAAAAGTTGTTTGATATTTTTTTTTTAAAAAAAGAGTACCTTGGTGAAGAAACTGATCCCTCTAATGTGAAACTTATGAAGTTTGATAGGTAGAAGAACTGATACAATCTAGTAAACCTATAGAATTAGATTTGATTAGATCAAACTCAAAATCCGTTATAGAGGCACCATTAAGGAGATCCGATAAAGTACTGTGTCCATCGGATAGAAACTTCAATTTTCAGTTCTGAGATGTGATCCTCTTGAACTCAATGAGAACAACAAAAATTTGATCACCTACATGGATGCCATACAGAGGTCCGAATTTGATTAATGGTTTGGAGCCATAGAGTCTGAAATGAAGTCCACAATGGTCAATGAGGTATGGACACTCGTTGATCCACTCAAAAGAATAAAGCTCATAGGGTGTAAGTGGATCTTCAATAGGATCAGAGAGCGCAGCGAGAAGGTGGTGTTGGAAAATATGTCATAAAGCCAATCGTTTGATGATTGTGCTAATTATAAATGTATATGAATTGATAAATGATAAAAAATATTTATTTTTTTTATCATAAGGTTATATCTTCTAACGAACTTCTATGTTGTGATGAAGTCCTTAGGACTACTTTGATCGATAAAGGAGGATTTATCACATAGTCCTTAAATTGGTTTGCGATCAAACAATACGCTATTACTAGGATGATAGCGATATCAAGTGTAGGTCGTTGTGTGCTATATATATTGGTTGTCTTTGTAACCAAATGGTATGGAGACACTGATATGACATGCAGGTAAGATGTAGGAGTACATCATCATGGAATGTGACCAACTATGGAGCATTCTGCTGTCAAGGATAGCTCGCGAAGGATATGGGTATAAGTATCTCTCTGACCTGAGATCACCACAGTGACTTACAAGCAACTCACTGTACTTTGGTGTCAAACTAACTGAATTTTTAATTTAGTGATGAAAGATTTTTGGGTGAAGTCAAGTACTTGTCAAGTCGGTGCATGAGTCAAGATGGGATTGACCCCTCCGAATTAGTAGGAGTTAATATATCTATGTATTTCAATTTAGCAAAATCTGGATCTCGATAATCCATGTGATGGATTTCAAAAAAATTAAAATATAATATGGATAATTTATCTAGGATTGATAGTTAAATCCTAGGTCATCCTCGAGCATTAGGATCAAAGGGATTAATTATATGGTAACCATATGCCAATAGATTCTTGAATGTTCTTCACCTTCATTCAGTCTATCCAGACATTGGGTCATCATTGCTAGATGGTTATATTGATTGGTTTAGAAAGTTATTCCTATGCTACTGGCTTAGGTTTGAACTTATAGGGTCACACTCAAAAAAAATTTCTGACTGATCATGTGGTTGATCAACGATTGAGAATCGTTCAAGGACTTAATCGTCAATTCAATTGATGATTAATCTTATACAAAAATAATAATAAATTTATTTACTAAGTGTTAGTAAATTAATAGAAGATTAATTAGCAATTAAATTACTGATTAGCTTAATTTGATTGAGTTAAGAGGATTAAATAAAATCTAATTGAATTGGATTCAATTAGGTTTGATCCGATTAGGTTATGAGATGACCTAATTGCTAAGAGAGAATTATCCCTGATTTGATCAAGACTTTGGTTCAATCAATTTTTAATTTGATTAAGATTTGATTAAAGATTTATGAATCTAATTAGATTAGGTTTTATTTTTTTTATTTGGGCTAAACCAGATGTGATTTGGTTTGGATTCAAATAAAGAAATAAAGAGTCCATATAGGATTGGACTCTTCTCCCTTGCACCAACCCCATTTGTATGCCACTATCTCCTTACAAAAATAGTTTTTGTGTGAGATTTTTTCACACCAAAGAGTTCTTCTCTCTCTCTATCTCATGTCCAAATCTAATTTTATTTTGATAAAAAAAAAGTTTTGAAATTGGATTTCAAAATATTTCTTATCAAGAGAGTCTGTTCTTATCCAAATCAATCTCTCCATGCCAACTTATTTTTTTCTCCTTATATGTGTGACATTTTGAAGAGATTTCTTATGAAAAATTAGTTAGAGAATTTATTTATCATAAAAAAATATGAAAAGAGGCATTCCATATTTTTTTGGCATGTTTTGGCATAAATTTTTGAGTAGGGGCGACAACATATCAAGAGTCCATGATCTCTAGGACTCTTCATCCCACCTCCTTACACATTGAAATAAAAAGAGTTTTATTTCATTCATGTGCATGTAAGAGACCTGAGAGAGAGGCCTTCATGTTGAAAGGAGTTGGGCATGGGTTCATGGTGTGAAAAAGAAGAGGAGAGTCTTTCTTCTTGAGGTGTGTGCAAAATCTATTTTTCTCTCTATCTTTCTTTCATCTCTTAATCTCCTCTAGAAGTCCATCTTCAATCTATGAAAAGGTCTCAGAGTTTTAAAGAAAAGATCCAGATCAGCCAAAAAGAAGGTCTTCATGCGAGCTAGTACTCCCGAGAAGACCGATCAGATTGGGACTTCGAGTGGACTTTCCGTAGAGCCCAGACACATGTGCGGCTGCAAGCAACCAGCAAGAACCCTCTCTACCATATCTGTCAGTAGCGATGTTCATTGACCCATGCTTAGATATCGAGTTCTGAACTCAGATTAAAAGTAGATGTGATCTACTGCTCCATACATGTATGCTGATTTTATCTTCAATATTTTTTAGATTTTATATGCAACATATTATATCATAGATCTTAAAGTAGATTGATTTGATGATTAGATCATATACTTGTTAGATTAATTTGATTAATTTATTTTTTTTTCACTATAATTTATTCAAAAAAGTTTTGAAATACATGCATGAAATCGCCTACATTCTCTAACAGTGGTATCAGAGCCTAGGTTCATTATAAAATAATTTATGTACATATTAAATTTAATATTTAATTTTATTTAGATTTGATATCTAATATTTAGATTTAAATTTAATTAATGATGGATCGTACAAACTGATATAAGGTTGTCCTGTTGTAAGGTTTATCCCTTACAGTGAAAAGGTTATCCTAGTTTGTGCTGATCCTTGATAAAATCTGATTTTATGTCATACATATGATGTTTATGATCTAATTTAGATATGATCTGAAGTTGTTATCAGATCTGATATAATTTAGATTAGATCTAAATTCATGCATATGTGATATGTGATTAGATTAGATGATCCGATTAGCAAGTACTTAGATTGAGATGATCACCAGACCGTCTGATCATAGGAGCAAGAAAGATTTAAAGATCCTCTCTTTTTATTCAATGGGATGCTCTTATGACGTGTAGGGGTGTCATATGATTAAATTTATGAAGAAAAATATAAAAAGAAGAACTTATTTTTCTATAAAATCCTAGATTTTGAAACTCTAGGTTTGTTGTATGTAATACAAAGTTGTATGAAATGTAAGATATCTAATCTATGTGATTAAAATTATTTTAATCATTAAAAAATAAAATCTCAAATTATAAAAATTTTAGATTTAATCTAAAAATATTATGATTGATTTTATTTTAGTGGTATGCAAGAATTTTTAGATTTGAAACTTCTTAAATCGTGCTCACACAATTACTGAGCCAACCTAATTTTGAACTGAGTTGACCCAATCTTCTTGTGTAGCTGGCTCAATGTTGATTGAGTTGACCCAATTTCAAAACAAAAAGTCTTTACATAATATTTATTATAAATTATTTACAAAATAAAAAGGTTGAAATTATTTCAAACTTAAACCTAAACCCATGTTAATACTGAAACTTAATTGAGAATTAAGTATAGAATTGATTAGATCTAGAATTATGATTTAAGATCTAATAACATTGCATAAAACATGGGGGCATGGGTTAGCTCAAATCTGATCCTTTTAATTGGGTTGGACCTAAGGTTAGAATCAAAGAATTAATTGATCATGTAGAGAAATTGATTAAGTCTAATCAAATATTAAATTAGATTAGTCATGATTTTTCTAATACAATAGTTATAGATGGTCAAGTCTATATTTTTGATTAGACCAAATGGACCTTGATTGTGGCTTAGTGGTTGAATCCGAATCATTAGATTGATTAAATCGAAACTAATTAATCAATTGGTGTCTAAGATAAGTTTGGCATTTCGATCAGTGGTTTTTAATTGAGAGTGACTTACCTGGTCATTTCATTGGTATCTAAGGCAAGTTTAGCAGACCCTCCCATCGATCTCACTTATCTAGCCAATTTGATAGATTATGTCTTGATTAGATTATTAAGTGATTTGAGTTGACTCAGATCATTAAGGTTGATCAGTGTGACTGATTTAGGTACCATTTCAACCAGCATGATCCTAATCCAATTCAATGACTTAGGGAAGTCAGTGGGAAGATTGTGGTTTACTGGTTGATCTCTTCTCATCTCTTCTCTAAACTAATTCTTAAATCTTTCAAATTATTAGGTCCATAAAATGAGCTTGTTATGGAGATAACTAGATCTTAGCCTCCCATTAAGGTGAATGGTAATGGGTCCATTATTTTTGATTGATATTGTAGGCACTATCTGTTTGGTGTTCTCTTTGAATAATGAAATTATCATTCTTCATATGATGACTCTATTATACTATCGGCTGATGGTTGGATTGATCGAGCCATCCTCGGGCTTGATCATTTATAAGTTAGAAACACTAAGTAGGTTCATGTTAATGGTTTGATCTAACCGAAGCTTTTAGTGAAGGCCCATCGTGTTGCCCAGCTATGCAACCCAAGAGGAGGGGGGGGTGAATTGGGTTTTAAAAAATTTAAGCTTAACTAATTACTTATGAAAAGTATTTGTTAAAAGCTTGATGAATGAGGAGAAAGACTTTAGTTCAAGATTAATTACCTAAAGCAAGAATGCAAGGATATAATAAAGAAATAAAGAGAAACAATAAAGCACACCACAAATACAAGGATTTATAGTGGTTCGGTGCCAACCTTGCACCTACATCCACTTCCCAAGCTCCTACTTGGGAATTCCAATCCACTATACTTGTATTCAACCCGAATACAAACGTCGAAACCTCCGACACTAGCTATCCCAAGCTAGTCCACTTATTTCTCGGGTACAAGCCAACCCAATATACTCCGATTTCAGGTTCGGATCAACCTTCTCTTGTTTTGGAAACCCTCCAAAAATAAGAACAATTACTCACAAAGAGTAAGACAGTTTAGAGCACAAATAAGTACAAGAATAGCTCCTTAAATGAGCGAATATAATATTAAATACACTTTACTCAAATGAAGAAGCCCCTTTTAAATTTCCTCAAGGTGGATGAAGAGTTGAATGAATGCTTGAGGAATAGGTGAGCTTTGATTGAAGGCTTCTTGAAGGCTTTGAAAGAGCTCTTGATCAAGGTTGAAAAGTTGGCTTGAAAAACCCTCTCTTTGAATGCTCTTGAATGCCCTTTTGAACGCTCTTGCTTTTCTCTTTCAAAATCTCTTGTATGTCTCTTGTGTATATTGTAGATCTCTTGTATCTCTCGTGTATATTGTAGATCCCCTTTTTGTTTTTCACCTTTTGAAACTTTTTATAGCTTTAAGAAACAAGGGAAAACATATTAGGCAGAAAAAGAGCCGTTAGAGCATTTAACGTGAGCATTAAAGGCAACTAAAACGGACAAAAAACTAGCCGTTGCGGATAATTTCCGTCTCAGGGGTCGACTCATGAGTCGACTCATGCTTCAGGGGTCGACTCATGAGTCGACCTCTGTTGCAAAAACCAGAGATTTGGGTTTCTGGATATTTTGGCCCAAAACAGCAGAAGTTGACTCATGAGTCGACTCATGCCTTGTGGGTCGACTCATGAGTCGACTCACAGGTCGTGCCAAGCCAAAAAACCAGCGTGCCAAAGGAAATTTTAGCGTGCCAAGCAGCTCATTTTGCCATGAGTTGACTCATGAGTCGACTCATGCACTTCAAACATTCATAACTTCAAAAATATAAGTCCAAAAATAATGAAATTTTCACCAATAGATTACAAATCATTTGTTCTACCAAATGATACTATCAAATCAGAATTTTAGTAAAATTATGATTTTGCCCCTGAAGAGCATAAAGATTTTTTCAAATAAAAATATTTGTATCCCTTTAATCTGCTTTGTAATCATCAAAATCAATCTAGGAGCAACAATCTCCCCCTTTTTGATGATGACAAAACACTTGAACAAAAGCATTTATGTGAATGCATTATAGATTTATATGCTTGAAAAGAGTATGATTCTTTTGGCATGTGATATAAATGGTCATATGCAAGAATAGTTTGCCCATTTGCTTAAAGATTTGAAGATATGCTCATTGGATTATGTGATTTTGGTGTTAGAGCAGAAAACTTGTTTTTGTTATCAGATCAAGCTGCATTTTGAAAATTTGCTCATTCTCATTTGATTTTAGTTTTAGCATCAGAGCAAAAAATAATTATTTGCTTTAATTGCTTTTGATACAAAAAATAATTATGTGTGCCAAAGCATGTTTAAGAGTTGATTTGGAAAGTGTATTAGATCATTTTGAGTTTAAGATGTATCAGAGCAAGAGAAAAATAAATTTTGCAATGTATCGGAGTAAGAAAAATAATTTTACAATGTTATCAGAAAAAAAATTTTACAATGTATCAGAGCAAGTTAAAAATTTTAAGATG
Source organism: Elaeis guineensis (assembly GCF_000442705.2). Lineage (NCBI taxonomy): Eukaryota > Viridiplantae > Streptophyta > Magnoliopsida > Arecales > Arecaceae > Elaeis > Elaeis guineensis. The sequence goes on along the minus strand of NC_026004.2, from coordinate 43,630,268 downwards.
TATCAGAGTAAGTTAAATTTCTTAAGATGTATCAAGGCAAGTTGAATTTCTTAAGATGTATCAAGGTAAATAAAATTTCAAAAGATGTATCAGAGCAAGTTGGAATTTTGAAGTATATCAGAGCATATTTAAATTTTTAAAGCAAATCAGAGCATATGTAAAGAAGTAATTTAAAAGTTACTTATTTGCATTATACTTAGCATTGTACTTTTGATATTGTTCTTTAAATTCTCTAATTTATTCATTAATTTCTCATAATTTGTAGTTTTGCTTTTGATGGGTTACTTTTTCTTTAATTGCTCATAATTTATGGTTTTGCTTTTGATGGATTGCTTTTTCTTTAATTGCTCATAATTTATGGTTTTGCTTTTGATGGATTGCTTTTTCTTTAATTGCTCATAATTTATGGTTTTGCTTTTGATGGATTTTTTTTTTTGTTTAATTTCTCCCCCTTTTTGACATCATCAAACATGGTTAACTCCTCCTTTTTCTGAAACATTCTTTAATTTCTTCCCCTTTAGAGTTTATCACAGATGTTTGCTCCCCCTTAATACAGCAATTATTAACAGCAAACGACAACAAAGAAAAGACAATATTTCAACAAGAAGAATATATATAACCAAAATATGATCGACATCATTACAAAAGGTAGAAATATAAGTAAAAGATGATACCATAAAACCATAATTGTTTCAATACATAGTTCATAATATAAAAGTCAACTAGCTAATTTTCAATACATGGCCCCAAAATACAGATCCTAGAATAAGACACTAACACCTAGGATCTAGTAATGATCATGACAAGTCATGGATCGGAGTCATCAGATATGGGATGAGAAGCTGATGGATCTCTATCAGAAGTGCGTCCTCTACCCCGTCTGCCTCTGGCACGAGCAGGAGAGTGAGAAGAACTGGGAGGCTGAGAACGCTGAGAGGCTAAGGACTGAACAGAAAGGGTGAGTCTGATGGAATCAAGTACGTTCAGTGCTCTGAAAATAGACTGAAGTAGAGCAGTGAACTGAGTGGATGCATGCTCACTCGATCCTCGGATCTCTCTCCTCAGTAACTCATATCCACCCTCCAGTGCTCCTCTGAGCCTGCCAGCCTCTGCAGTGAGGTTTGTGACCTCAATAGTGGACTCCTGTGGCTGAGGATGGGCCAAAGCAAGGACTTGCCCCTGCAAGTCAAGAACTCTGCCAGTCAGTCTCCAGATGGTGTCCTCAAGCTGCTGAATCCGGATGGACTGATCTGATATCATCTGAAACACAGTGGATATGTGGGGAGTCATGGTCTGATCAGAAGAAGTGGCTCCTGGTGAAAAAGTAGTACTGCTCCACTGACTAGATAGCAAAGAGGCCACACGCTGTGATATTTGCTCGATCTGATCGTCAGCCAGTCTGAACTCTGATTGAGGTGCTCTGCTCTCTGGCTGATACACTGGTGTGGGCATCCTAGTAAACTCTGAAGGGCCAGCCTCTGTATCAGGAATGAACTGGATATTTGGTGATGCTGCCCTAAAGTCATGGATAGGAGATGATGGACCTTCTTCTTCAGCTTTGTCTTCAGTTCTGTCTTCAGCTCTCTCCTCAGCTCTCTCCTCAGCTCTCTCTTCAGAGCCCTTGATCCAACCACCATCAGTCTTTGTAAATCCCATTCGGTGCAGGGTGTGTTGGTTGAAAGTGTCCACATGAGAGAGCTTAGTAGATGCCTCCCCCTCACAGCTAACTCCAAACCTCCTAAATACTCGAGTAAGGGCCATACCAAAAGGCAAGTGTGCCTTGGATCTGTTCAAAGTCTCTCTCATGGCCTCTATCATAAGTGCAGGGAGGTTCAGGGGGGTCTGAGTGATGACATGAAACATGATACAAACATCTCTGCTGGAAAGTAAATCATGCCTACCACTCCTAGGAAAGAAGAGCTTTGTTACCATCTGATGCAGGATCCTCATCTCAATGGACAAAATCTTTGCTTTCAATTTCTTTAAACTCCCTGAATAAGTTTCCCCTAGAATAACACTGATCCCCTCTTCTTTTACTGGGAGTTCCATATAAGAGTAACCCTCACTAGGCAAATGAAGTATTTCTCCCAATATACTAGAATCCAAGCAAATATCAATACCCTTGACTGTTGAAGTCACTGACCCATTTCCATAATGTAGATTCTGGTAGAATTCTCTAACTAGGTCAACATAGGTGACTTCCTTAAGGGAGCAGTAGAAACCCCATCCTTGGTTTTTAATCTTGGTTGCAAATGTAAAACCCTCTTTTTCAAAGAACCGAAAATCTATATTCTTCCCGGTTTCAACTTTTCTATCAGATAGAGGATTCTTACTGGGGCTTAGGGAGGATTGAGGGGGACTTTGAGCAGATACTGAAGCTGGAGTGGGAGCAGTGGAAGACTGAGCAGCTTGCCTTTTCTTTCGAACATTTTCTTCAAGCTCATGGACTGACTTTCTTCTTTGGGGAAGCTTCATCTTCGGAGCCATATTCACTACAGTAGCAGGCAAGGAGACTTGGAGGAACAAGTGAATGAGTGGAGGAGGGATCACAAGAGAGTGAAGAGGGATTTTGGTGGAGAAAAGAGGTGGATTTGGGAAGAACGATGGAGTGCTAGGGCACGCTCCAACCGTGTCAAACAATGGGAGAAAGCACAAAAATCCCTTTCCAAGGTGGCGATTTTTGGTGGAGAGGAGGAGGGAGAAGTGCCTCGAGCTAGATCCTTGGATTTGGAGCAAATGGAAATGGGGAAGTCGGCTTTTGGAAGGAGGAAGATGAAAGGATGGGTCGGCTCACGAACAGGATCCCATATAAAAACAATGAGCCCGTGGGAAGTTTGAGGAAATAACAAGTTTGCCATTGAGTCGACTCATGGGGGTCGACTCATGAAGTTCAGAAATTCAGAAAAAATATGAATAAATTCCAGAAAAATTTGAAATTTTGGAAGAAGGAGTTTTGCTCAAAGATAAGTTTTTAGAATGATAAACTTGAGCTTTTGGGACCAGGATAGATGTTGGAAATTGAGCTCTAAGAATTTTTGACATCAATTCTTTGAAATTGAGAAAAATTTAGGCATATGGATCTAGAATTCCTAGATTTCTCCTAATTTCACAGAATCTATCCTCACTAAGGGCCTTTGTAAAGATATCAGCTAATTGATTTTCAGTGCAAATATATTCAAGAATTATATTTTTGTTTTGAACATGTTCTCTTATAAAATGATGTCTTATTTCAATATGTTTGGATCTTGAGTATTGAATTGGATTTTTAGATAGATTTATGGCACTTGTGTTATCACATCTTATTGGTGTTTCATTAAATTTGATTCCAAAGTCTTCGAGTTGTTGCTTAATCCACAAGATTTGAGCACAACAACTTCCAGCTGCAATGTATTCGGCCTCAGCCGTAGACAGTGCCACTGAATTTTGTTTCTTGCTAAACCATGAGATTAGGTTAACTCCAAGAAATTGGCAAGTTCCACTTGTGCTTTTTCTATCTAATTTACATCCAGCAAAATCAGCATCTGAATATCCTAATAAATCAATTTGTGAGTCTTTAGAGTACCATAACCCTAGAGTTTGAGTACCATTTAAGTATCTAAGGATTCTTTTAACAGCATTCAAATGAGATTCTTTAGGATTAGATTGATATCTAGCACATAAACAAACACTAAACATGATATCAGGCCTACTTGCAGTTAAATATAATAATGAGCCAATCATACCTCTATAGTATTTTAAGTATACACATTTACCTTCATCATCCTTGTCAAGCTTACATGAGGGACTCATTGGTGTGCCAATTGGTTTGCAGTTCTCCATTCTAAATCTTTTGAGTAGTTCCTTGGTGTACTTGCTTTGGGTGATGGAGATTTCCTCTTTTGATTGTTTGATTTGAAGTTCGAGGAAGAAGGTGAGTTCTCCCATCATGCTCATCTCGAACTCCCCCTGCATAAGCTTAGCAAAGTCTTGACAAAAGGATTCATTAGTAGACCCAAAAATTATGTCATCAACATAAATTTGTATAACTAGCATATCATTTTGATTTCTTTTAATAAAGAGGGTTGTATCTACATTACCTCTTGAAAAATTATTATTTAGTAGAAATTTGCTTAGCTTATCATACCATGCTCTAGGTGCTTGTTTTAATCCATATAAAGCTTTATTTAATCTAAAGACATGATTAGGAAAAGCATGATTTTCAAATCCAGGGGGTTGTTCTACATATACTTCTTCAGCAATATATCCATTTAAAAATATACTTTTAACATCCATTTGAAATAATTTGAATTTTATAAAGCAAGCATATGCAAGTAGAAGTCTAATAGCTTCTAATCTAGCAACAGGTGCAAAGGTTTCATCAAAATCAATTCCTTCTTCTTGATTATATCTCTTAGCAACCAGTCCTACTTTATTTCTAATTACATTACCATGCTCATCTAATTTGTTTCTAAAGACCCATTTTGTGCCAATTATTGAATAATTTTTAGGTCTTGATACTAAGGTCCAAACATTATTTCTTTCAAATTGATTAAGTTCCTCTTGCATTGCATTAATCCAATTATGATCATTTTCAGCTTCTTCAAAAGTTTTAGGTTCAAGATGAGATATAAAAGCATAATGATTAACTACATCTCTAAGTGAAGAACGGGTTTTTACCCCATGCATAGGATCACCAATAATTAACTCCTTAGGGTGGTTGTGAACATACCTCCATTCCTTGGGTAGGTCATTTGTACCTTGAGGTTGTTCTTGAATTTCTTCACCTCTCTCATCTTGTTTGTCTTCTTGATCCTTGTCTTCTGGAGTTGCTGAATCTTTCAGAGAGATCTCCTTCATACCTTCTATTAGTGGATCTGCATCATCAACACCCTCATTCTTCCTTGAAGGAAGATCGTTAGATTCATCAAAAACAACATGTATGGACTCCTCAACTACTAAAGTTCTTTTGTTGAAAACTCTAAATGCTTTACTAGTGGAGGAGTAACCTAGAAAGATTGCTTCATCTGATTTTGCATCAAATTTATCAAGTCTTTCTTTGCCATTATTTAATGCAAAACATCGGCAACCAAAAACATGAAAATATGCAATATTTGGTTTTCTTCCTTTCCAAAGTTCATAGGGGGTTTTCTTTAAAAATTGTCTAATCAAAGCACGATTTAAAATGTAACATGCTGTGTTAATTGCTTCCGCCCAAAAATATCTTGGAAGGTTGCTTTCACAAAGCATGGTACGGGCCATTTCTTCTAAGGTTCTGTTTTTCCTTTCAACTACCCCATTCTGTTGGGGTGTCCTAGGAGCAGAGAAGTTATGGCCAATTCCATTTTCATCACAAAAATTTTCAAAGTCTTGATTTTTAAATTTAGTTCCATGATCACTTCTAATATTTTGAATTGAAAACCCTTTTTCATTAGTGACTTTTCGGTGAAATTTAGTGAAAATATGAAAAGTTTCATCTTTGTGTGCCAAAAAGAAAACCCAAGTAAAACGAGAGTAATCATCTATAATTACAAAACCATATCGTTTTCCTCCTAAACTAGTGGTTCTAGTTGGTCCAAATAAGTCCATATGCAAGAGCTCTAAAGGTCTAGAAGTTGAAACAATATTTTTGGATTTAAATGAAACTCTAGTTTGTTTACCTAATTGGCATGCATCACAAATTCTATCCTTTTCAAAATTCAGTTTTGGCAAACCAAGAACTAATTCTTTCTTAATTAATTTTGAAAGAGAATGCATGCTAATATGTGCAAGTCTACGATGCCACAGCCAACTAGTCTCATTAACTTTAGCATTCAAGGATACTAGGTATTGCATGTCTAATTTGGCTAAATCATTCAAATCTACCATATAAACATTGCCATGTCTATGTCCTATAAATTTAATGCCATCGTTAATAGGACTAGTCACAATGCAAACAGATGATTCAAAAACAACTTTATACCCTTTATCACAAAATTGACTAATGCTAAGTAAGTTATGCTTTAAACCTTTAACTAACAAAATATTTTCAATGTATTTGGAGGGAGTGATACCAATGTTACCTATCCCGATGATCTTTCCTTTGCCATTATCTCCAAAGGTGACCATCCCTCCATCCTTAGCATCAAGCATGATGAATTGTGATTCATCACCAGTCATGTGTCTCGAGCATCCACTGTCAAGATACCATTTCCTGTTTCCTCCTTAGGACGCTAGACACACCTGCAAGCAAAAGTCAAGTTTCTGTCTTAGGTACCCAAGCTTTCTTGGGTCCTTTTAGGTTAGTCAAAATGGTTCCTTTTGGAACCCATATTTTCTTTATAGTTGTGTTTGCAGATTTGTTAATAAGGCATGTGTATGATTTATGTCCTATTCTACCACATTTGAAACAAGTAATATTTGTAGACTTGTTACTTGAATAATTTACATAAATATTCTTCAGAAATTTTTGTTTCTTCAAGGGGTTATAGCCAAGTCCAGCCTTATCATATACAGCTTTTTGATTATCAAGAATCATATTTAGTTTGTTTGAACTTAAGGTGAACTTATCTACTATAGATTTCAGCTTGTTAATTTCATTCTTTAAGCTTTGATTTTCTTGAATCAAGGTGGATTTTTCAATTGAAAAGTTTTCAGCTTGTTTCACTAAGGACTGATTTTCCAATTTCAGTTCTTTGTTTTTCATCCATAGTTTCTTTAATTCATCAATTAAATCATAGAATGCTTCATGCAATTCTTCAAAAGTAAATTCACTAGGGGATTCAGAAGTTACCTCATTTTTGTGTGCCATAAGGCACAGGTTGGCTTGTTCTGTTGAGGTTTCCTCATCGGAGCTTGAGTCATCACTCGCACTCCAAGTCGCCATCATTGCTTTCTTTTTGAACTTTTTGGGACCTTTCTTCAGTTGTGGACATTCGGATTTGAAATGTCCCGGCTTCTTGCACTCGTAGCATATAAGGGGTTGATCTTTCTCTTTCTCTTTGCTTTGTTCTCCTTTTATGAATGACTTCTTTCTCATCCCCTGTTTTCTTTTTCTTAGAAACTTCTTAAATCTCCGGGTGATGAGTGCCATTTCTTCATCCTGTTCTTCATCTTCAGTGTCATCCGTTTCATCATCAGGCGAAGTTGTGGATTTGAGGGTAATGGTTCTTTTCTTTTTGACTTCATCCTCTTGATGTTGCTTCATGCTAAGTTCATGAGTCATCAAGGATCCAAGAAGCTCTTCTAGAGGTAGAGTGTTCAAGTCCTTTGCTTCTTGGATGGCAGTCACCTTGGCTTCCCAAGTTCTTGGCAATGACCTGAGAATCTTCCTTACAAGCTCACTGTTAGTATAAGATTTGCCAAGACTCTTCAAACCATTAATTATATCAGTAAAACAAATAAACATAGCAGTTATGGACTCATCATGCTCCATTTTAAACAATTCATATTTATGCACAAGCATGTTTATTTTAGACTCTTTTACTTGATTTGTTCCCTCATGGGTTACTTCTAACCTATCCCATATTTCTTTAGCAGATGCACAAGTAGAAATGCGATTAAATTCATTTGCATCAAGTGCACAATAAAGAACATTCATAGCTTTAGCATTTAATTGTGCCAATTTCTTATCAACCTCATCCCATTCTTTCTCGGATTTGGTTGACTCCTCACCATCTATAATCTTGGTGTGTGTGTGAGGACCATTCACTATGATACTCCACATATCATAGTCGAGTGCTTGTATGAATATCTTCATCCGAGCTTTCCAATAGGTATAATTAGACCCATTGAAAAGTGGAGGTCGGTTGGTAGATTGCCCCTCGGCTAGAGAAGTACCGACATGGGTTGCCATAGATCTTTGGCTCTTTGATTGTTAGATCAAAGAAGGGCTAGAGCACCGAGCTCTGATACCACTTGTTGCCCAGCTATGCAACCCAAGAGGGGGGGGTGAATTGGGTTTTAAAAAATTTAAGCTTAACTAATTACTTATGAAAAGTATTTGTTAAAAGCTTGATGAATGAGGAGAAAGACTTTAGTTCAAGATTAATTACCTAAAGCAAGAATGCAAGGATATAATAAAGAAATAAAGAGAAACAATAAAGCACACCACAAACACAAGGATTTATAGTGGTTCGGTGCCAACCTTGCACCTACATCCATTCCCCAAGCTCCTACTTGGGAATTCCAATCCACTATACTTGTATTCAACCTGAATACAAACGTCGGAACCTCCGACACTAGCTATCCCAAGCTAGTCCACTTGTTTCTCGGGTACAAGCCAACCCAATATACTCCGATTTCAGGTTCGGATCAACCTTCCCTTATTTTGGAAACCCTCCAAAAACAAGAACAATTACTCACAAAGAGTAAGACAGTTTAGAGCACAAATAAGTACAAGAATAGCTCCTTAAATGAGCGAATATAACATTAAATACACTTTACTCAAATGAAGAAGCCCCTTTTGAATTTCCTCAAGGTGGATGAAGAGTTGAATGAATGCTTGAGGAATAGGTGAGCTTTGATTGAAGGCTTCTTGAAGGCTTTGAAAGAGCTCTTGATCAAGGTTGAAAAGTTGGCTTGAAAAATCCTCTCTTTGAATGCTCTTGAATGCCCTTTTGAACGCTCTTCCTTTTCTCTTTCAAAATCTCTTGTATGTCTCTTGTGTATATTGTAGATCTCTTGTATCTCTCGTGTATATTGTAGATCCCCTTTTTGTTTTTCACCTTTTGAAACCTTTTATAGCTTTAAGAAACAAGGAAAAACATATTAGGCAGAAAAAGAGCCGTTAGAGCATTTAACGTGAGCATTAAAGGCAACTAAAATGGGCAAAAAACTAGTCGTTGCGGACAATTCCCGTCTCAGGGGTCGACTCATGAGTCGACTCATGCTTCAGGGGTCGACTCATGAGTCGACCTCTATTGCAAAAACCAGAGATTTGGGTTTCTGGATATTTTGGCCCAAAACAGCAGAAGTCGACTCATGAGTCGACTCATGCCTTGTGGGTCGACTCATGAGTCGACTCACAGGTCGTGCCAAGCCAAAAAACCAGCGTGCCAAGGGAAATTTTAGCGTGCCAAGCAGCTCATTTTGCCATGAGTTGACTCATGAGTCGACTCATGCACTTCAAACATTCATAACTTCAAAAATATAAGTCCAAAAATAATAAAATTTTCACCAATAGATTACAAATCATTTGTTCTACCAAATGATACTATCAAATCAGAATTTTAGTAAAATTATGATTTTGCCCCTGAAGAGCATAAAGACTTTTTCAAATAAAAATATTTGTATCCCTTCAATCTGCTTTGTAATCATCAAAATCAATCTAGGAGCAACCCATCACCTATTGAAATAAAATTTGAGATAAAATTAATTACTAAAAATTATTTGAAGAAATAATTGATTGAGAACCTACCTATATATGCATATGGGTTGATCGAGCCATCCTCGGGTCTGTATGCAATCTGTGTGGATTCTAGTATCCGTTAAAGAATTAAAGTAATTCTTTGAATTGGAGGTAGAGGCTACCAATTCATATAAAATATTAGAAGAATCTTTAGACTAAAGTTCAAGTCTTTAGCTTAATCAATTCATAAACATAGATGTCTTGTATTTTTCTTTCAGTTATGGCTAAATGTCTGTTACTCCATTTACTGTTTGACAATGACTTATTTATAGGACTCAACTTTGATAGATAGTATCAGAAGTTATAAATAGTTCTAGAGCATGAATGGATCCTAAATATGATTATGGATTCAGCATCTGAAGTTTTGATGTCCAACACACATGATGCGATCAAAGGTACTTATTGGAAGTGGCCAAATGATCATATCACCGTGTGATATTTTTGAGAGCAGTGAAAAATCATAAATTTAGTTGTAAATTCGATGATGCTCAGTGGGAGAAAATTCTTCAAAAGTTGAAGGAGTTCTTTCGCATTTATGAAGATGTGTCTTCAATGGGGCAACAATCCTTTGAGAAAGAAAAAGAAGGTGCAAGAGAGTCATGCTTGGGCTGATGAGCCCAAACTAACAAAGAGTCTAAGATGAACCTAGTCTGGCAGAGTCACTTGATCAGAACAGACTAAGGAAGAGAAATCAACAAAGGATTGCTGGACAAGGTATTTATAACACCTTATGATTCCTCTATTAGTGACATTACTACCTGGATATTGGATATCAAAAGTCCATGTAAATTGTTGCAATGACTTCAGGTTCGTAGAAAGTTTGAAAATAGCAAGAGTTCTCGAATGTTGGAGATGGAAGTTATGTTCTAATCCTGATTTTAAGAATTATCGACTTATTTTCAATTCTAACAATGTCATTTTAGTGATTGTCACTATTGTCTAATGATTTTTGTGATATCATTATGAATGATGTCAAAATCATGTGGACAACTAAAAAATGATATTGACGAAAGATCACAGTCTGTTAGTGTAATGTATACATTAATCAAATATCCTAAAGTAGATTATGTCACAAATGCCTACTTTAGAAATTTAGGCTCGATTATTTAACAAGAATAGGATCAATAGAAGATAATTCTCGAAGTCAATGAATGTGAATCATTGTCAAGCTATCAATCCTATCTTTTTAGTAAGATGATTGAATCACCTTTTGCTAGAAAAGATGAATGAGCCAATGATATTCTGAATCTGATACATACTGATGTATTGGATCTATGAACATATTTATCATAAATTTAAATTATTTGAAATATTCAAATTTTTTTTAGTAAGACAGAGAAATAAATTGGGAAGAGTACTCTTCGATCATACCAAAGAGGAGAATATCCTTTTGGTAAGTTTTTGACATATCTAGAAGAGAATAGGATTCTCTCTTATTGGAATTGACTTTATTAGATATAGTTCGATCCATGATGGATTTTACAAGTCTACCAGTCTCCTTTTAAGGTTATGCTCTTGAGACTGCTTGTTATGTTCTGAACTAGATTCTGAATTAATCAGTCACAATAACTCCATATGAGATATGGACTAGGCGTAAGCCAATATTCTCTTATCTTAGGATTTGAGAGTGTTTGGTTTATGTCAAGCAATTGTAGACCAATTAGCTTGTATCTCGGTACTATATGTATTTTTATAGGATAACCCTAAAGAATCTAGGGGATATAACTTCTACCTTGCTAAAGAACAAGAGTTGTTTAGCATTTCTTTCAGAAAAAGAGTACCTTGGTGAAGGTACTGATGTCTTTAATGTTGAACTTATGAAGTTTGATAGGTAGAAACACTGACACAATCTAATGAACCCATAAAATCAGATTTGATAAGATCAAACCCAGAACCTATTGTAAAAGCACCATTAAGGAGATCCAGTATGGTACCGTGTTCGTCAGATAGATACTTCGGTTTCTAATTCCGGGACATGATCGCTATTGAACTCGATGAGAATAATAAGAATCTGATCACCTACATGGATGCCATACAAAGATTCAACTTCAATTAATGGCTTGGAGCTATAAAGCTCAAAATAGAGTCCATAAAGGTCAATGGTGTATGGACACTCATTGATCCACTCAAAGGAGTAAAACTCATAGGGTGTAAGTGGATCTTCAATAGGATCAGAGAGCGCAGACGAGAAGGTGGAGACCTACAAAGCTTATCTGGTTGCCTAAAGATATTATCAACATTATGGTGTTGATCAAATAAGATATTTTCTCCTGTGGCCATGCTAAATATTTCGGAGTTGGAACATGTATTTTAATAAGTGATTAAAATTTATGGCTTCGTTGAGAATAAAGAAGAACCTTACAAATATAAATAGGTTGATAGTTCTGTGAGTGTATTTCTTATATTATAAAAAATAAAAGTTTTGCTATTATCATTATTCTTTATAAAGGACTTGAGAAAAATATCTCTCATCCTAGGAATGAACATCTATGGAGATAGATCTAAGAGACTGCTTGGGTTTTCTGTTGAGAATAGTATCCCAAAGTCAATCGTCAGTCTGTTGATGGTTGTGCTCATTTTAGTATATGTACATGAATTATGAATTAACAAAAATTATTTTGGTATTTTTCATCACAAAATATTTCATCTTCTAATGAACTCCTATGTTGTGGTGAAGTCCTTAGGACTATTTAGACTCGACAAAGGAGAATTTATTGTTTAGTCCTTAAATCTGTTCGCGACCAAATGATATGTTGTTACCAAGGATGACAACGTTTATCAAGCATAGGTCGTTGTGTACCATATAGGTTGGTTGTCCTCTTAATCAATGAGTGTGGAGACACTGGTATGGCATACAGGTGAGATGTAAGGGTACATCTGCATTGAACGTGACCGACTCCAGAGCTATTTCTATTGTCAATATTTGCTCCGATGGAATATGGGTATAAATATCCCTCCGACCTGAGACCGCCATGGTGACTTGCAAGCAACTCACTGCACTTAGGCACTGGACTACCTGAATTTCTAATTTAGTGATGGAAGGCTGCTGGGTGTAGTCAAGTACTTGACTTGTCGGTGCGTGTGTCAAGATCGGATTGACCACTCCAGTTTAGGAGCTATATACAGTCGTGTTTCAATTTAGCAAAATCTTGGCCAGGGTAGTCTTTGTGAGGAGTCACAGGACTGTTTGAGTTGAGCACGATTCGGATGATCTAATCAGGGTGGACAGTTTCACCCTGAGTCATCCTAAACACAGAGGTCAAAAGGATGAATTATACAGTAACCATATTCATGTAGGTTTTGAGTGTTGCGATTGCGACTATTCGACCTATCCGATCATCAGGTACCATTACTAGATGGTCACTTCGATTAGTACAGGAATTGATTCATGTGCTACCGGCTTAGGTTCGAACCTGCGGGGTCACACACATTAGAGGTTCCTATCTGATCTGATGGCTGATGAAGAGTCCTAATGCTTGTGGATGATAAGTAGTATATTTTTGTATTTAATGAAGGTATTTTTGGTAATTTATGGTGCTAACATCTTCTTAAAAATTCTAATTTCATGAATTTATTGAATTTTTCTAAAAAATAAAGTGATTTTAAAAAAAATATGAAATTAGATATATTTATAAAAAAATAGATGTTAATTTAATTAAGTAATTTAAGCATCAAAATGAAGAGAAATTTTTGAAGAATTTAATGCATATTTTTTTTTTCAATTTTTCTGGAGAAAATCGGAGCAAAAATGGAGCTAAAATACCCTAAAAAATAAAGAAAATAGCCTCCGGTGTACGGTGGACCGGTCAGTCGGTCCATAGAGCCAAGGCGTGGTCCACAGGAATAGTTATGCGGTCCACAGGTGCGGTTCACAGCGAGAATAAGATCTTGGGTGTGATCCAATGGCTGAGATTCATTCCAACCCAGATCCGACGGTTCAGACTCATTGCCGACTTTGAATAGGACTCTTTTGTGCGATCTGATGGCCCAAAAGTAATCCATCATGCGATTCAACGGCTGTTATCGCTCCCAACTATGTTAAGGACTCTTTTGCACGATTTGACAGCCAGAACTTCATCAGAACCCAGATCGGATGGCTGACATTTGATCCGACCCTGATAAGGATTATAACTCTGATTTTTGAGCAGATCTGGGCGGTCCGAAGCTGATTCGATGGCCAGAAATATTCTTAAGAAGATTTATACGATTTCTAAGGGTTTTAGGACTCCTTTTCCTGCCAAAAAATCATGAAAAATTTATGTATAAATAGGGATTCTGAGAATAAACTTTGGGAGCAAAAAAATTGAGTAGAGAGTGTAAAAAAAAATAGAAAAAAAAATAAAATAGCTTTAGGGACCCAAAGAAAAGAAGGAGAAAAATCAGTTCGCTCTACGGAGTACGACGAAAGATGGAGAGGTCATCAACCATCTTTTCGACGAGGCTTGGCTGATCAACTTCAGATCCTTGTTACAGTTTTATTTTTATTTTATTTTATTGTTCTTTTTAAATTTTTTGTACTTGAATTTCAACTTCAATTAATACAAAATTTATTTTTCTGCACTTTAAATTCCTGTCTTTTATTTTTTTGCACGTAGATGCTAGGATCTAATTAGTAGATCTTAGTACCAATTTATTTTTATACTTTTTAAATTTTTTTTATTTATTTTTATTGTAAGTAGATGCTAGGATCTAGTTAGTAGATCTTAGTACCTGATTTATTTTTTGCACTTTTAATTTTTGTTTCCAACTTAAATTACTTTCTCCAAAATTTTATTTTCTTTTTGTAAAATTAAAGATTTCAAATCAAAATCCTACTTTCTTTATAGATTCGACCTGACTCACTACTTTCTACATATTTTTAATTTTTATTGAAGTCAGAATTTGATTGATAATCACGGTGTCTTAACGACAACATCTTGATTGTATCAATTTTTGACGCCGTTGTCGGGGAAGGCAACAATTTTAATATTTGATTTCTTTGATTTTTTTATAAATTTAACTTACTAACTTTTCTATTTTTTTATCTTTGTACAAAAAAAAAATTCAAAAAAATTCAAAAAGGAGATAGAAAGCTTTCAATTTTGCTTGGTGAGATCAATCCTAACCTTAGCTTTAACTATTTTTTTAGTATTAATTACTATTTTTTTAATTAACTTAAAATTCATCCATATAAACCTAATAAAAATTGCATGACAAGGGTAGAAACTTAATTTTAGGAGCATTCATCATTGTAGATTTATTTTTGGTGATCGCTTGAGACAAGGTAAGCTTTCAAGTTTTATTAGTTTCATGCATCTAATTTAGTTGCATAGAACCCCTTGTTTGAAATTGGTTGTGCATATTCATCTCAAATCAATTTAAGAGCAACACCCATAATAAGATAAGATAGGGATTTCATCACCCTTCCTTGGCCCAAAAACAACCAACCAGCATTCCACATTAACCCTAGCCTAACTAAAATCAAGTAGACATTGGCCCCTAGGATCAATTGAGTTCAGTTTGAGAATTGTGGTCAAGTCAAAGTGCAAAGTAAGTTTGAACTCACCCCTAAAACTGGTGTCTAAGGCTAGAGGTTACAAAAGCTCTGCCTTAGTGGACTTGTGGTTATTTAATTGGTTTCATTAGCTTACCTGGCCAATTCAATTGGTGTCTAAGGTAAGCAACGGGGGGACCCCCACGATCCCACCTCTTACCTGGCTAGTTGAAGGAAGTGAGAACAAACTCAATTTGTATCTAGACTAAGCCACTCTACATCAAACTGTTAGGTCTAAGAAACCCATAGATGTCTAGGTTTAATTGTTTGCTAACTTGATTGCAATTAACACTTAACCACAACTAATTCTTCTCATCTTACATCTTTAGGTCTAAGATTTTTCTTAAGGATCTCACCCTTAAAACATTTCTCTTTCTTTCTTTTCTCTTCTTTTTCTCCTCCTTCTTCTTAAAAAAAAAAAAAATTCTCAATAACACACATAATAGGGTTTGCACTAATACATGCACAGTATAATTTTTTCTGATCTAGTTGAACCTAATTCTGAAATTGAACGACTGATCCATGCTAAACATGATAATCAAATGGCTAGAAATTCTAAGAACCACCTAGGCAGATGAAAGAATATTTTATTTCTTCCACCTATAATCTATCAATGTTTCCATCATTCTATGAGATCAAATATTCAAACTCTAGTCCTAAGGCCGATCTGAACCTAATAGCCCAAAGATTAGATAAAGTCGACCTTCTTGCCCAGAAATTTGATCAGTTTCTAGCATTAGGTCAACAATCTCCTACACAATACACACCACCACCTAACTATCAGGAGATTTATTCTATTTGTGCTAGTCCGGCCCATCATGTGAGCGAATGTCCCATGGCTGCATAATTTTCACCTTTCATTCAAGAACAAGTTCAAACTGCTCAAGGTTACTCCAATCCTGTCAATGACCCATTCTTAAATACATATAACCAAGATTGGAGGAATCATCCTAATTTTTCTTGGAGATCCCAACAGACTCAGGCTCAGATCCAAATTTTTTCTTTGCAAAACTTTCAGAGTAGGCCTCAATACCAAAACTATGCCTATAATAGTGGTCAGCCTAGTCAACCTATCCAGCCATCCTATTACAATCAGCCATTATACCCACCTCCTCAACAGACCAATCTAGCCGATGATAGACTGAACCAACTTCAACAAATGATCATGACCCAACAGCAATCTCTCGCTAGGCTAAAAGCACAAATAGATCAATTAATTGAATCTACCATGAGGAGAGAACTAGGTCAATTACCAAATGAACCAATACTGAATTTTGAAAATGACCCACCCATCCACCAACTACCTGGACTAAGTCATCAATCCAATGTCCCACCTAAGAATCTCCAATTTGAAAGTGACAATGTAATTTCTGAGCTTAAAAGTGAAAAGATTCTTAATGACCTATACCAAGATCAGGTGAGTGAGGCTAGTATTGATGTTAGCCAAAATATGAATTTAGAAGAAAAGGTTAGTACTGAAGCTAACCCAATAGAAGAACTTGAGCTTAGTACTGATGCTGATCTAAGTAAAGAAAAGAAGAGAGTGGATGAGTTACCCAAGCTATATTCACCAAAAGTTTCATTCCTTTCATCCCCAGAAGCCGGTTCTTCCACTTTAAAATTACCTCCTCTAGAACTGAAATTACCCTTGGTCACATCTGAGTACACATGTTGAAAATCAAAAGACACCCTTTCAGCATCCATTACTTCAAACTTAACTCCTAACCCAAAAACTCAATTCATGAGCATTTTAGAAGAACAAATAGGAGAAATTCTCAACAAACAAGGGTCTGTGAATGGGTTTGTGAATTATCTTTCTAAAATTAAAAATAGAGATGTGAAATACTTTTTTAAGATTGGCAACAAACTACTGAAATTTATTATAGGCCATCTTTCTGAGATTGGCAATCCAAAACTATTAGAATTTGTCAATCCAATATTCGACACGGGATAGGTGAGAGAATCTTCATATGGTCTGGCTGAAGACGATAAACTTAACGCTTCCTGGGAGGCAACCCAGTTTTTAAGTTTTTAATTTCTGCTTTTGCCTTTGCTTTCTTTTGTATTTTATTTAGGATAATCGAGTCTTGCTTTGTGTCTTTTGTAGGGATCTGAAAATAATCTTGGCTAAGTTGGGGAGAGAATCAGTTTTGAAAAGATTTATGGATCAGGTGATATCTCTCCTTTTCTTTCTCTTTACATGCACCATTCATTTTTTCTACTCCATTGAGAACAATGTCGATTAAGTTGAGAGGATAATAAAAATTTTTAAATTTTTAAAGTCCTCAAGTAAGTTAGTATTTAGTATTTAAGCATCTGATTATACTTAAGAATTAAGTTGAACCAAGTATTTTTTAAAAAAAATTGATGTACAGATTAGAGAGTTTGTGAGATATTGAGGGATCAAATATTAAGAAAACTCAATAAAGAGTTAAGTTTAGAACTTAAACAGTTTTCTTTGAGTATTTCTAAATTTTTTTACCAGCATCAAAGAAAAGTTTACTTTTTATGGATTTGTGTAGAGTAACTATATGTTTCTTCATATATTTTTTTTTAAAAAAAAGAGAGTTTTCAAGTACTTCATGCTTAGTAACCGGGCCTCTTTGCCTAAGCAAGCATTGAGTTTCGTGTCAAAAGGTATGAAGGGCAAAGAAGCTTTGTTGTAAAGCTAGTTTTAACTCATAGTCTGTTTGATTTGAGCAAGTAAGTTTGAGAGGTATTTTATACCTAGTGCCCTAAAGCCATCTGGTTTAAGAGTCATTGACTGAAAACTCGCTACATGGGTCAAACAGAAAGCTTAAAGGGTTAAGACACTCAATAGCGGTATAATATTAAAAAAATAATAAAAAAAAAATAAAATAATCAATAAATGAAGGACAGAAGTAACAATATACTTGTCCATATGAAAGTTAATAATTTAGAGATAAAGGTAGAGATAATTTGAAAAAGTTCAGAAAAAGTTTAGTGTTCTTAGTTTAACTCTCATATTGACTAGTATTAATACCCCAATGATATATCTCATTTACACTCTATTGAATATCAATGGTCTTTTGAAAATTATTTGATGAAATTTGAAACTTTAAGTTAAACGATACTTAATTCTAAATTCTTTCTTTACTCGAGGATGAGCAAAATTCAAGTTGGGGAGTGTGATAAGTAGTATATTTTTTATTTATTGAGGATATTTTTGAGAATTTATGGTGCTAACATCTTCTTAAAAATCTTAATTTCATGAATTTATTAAATTTTTTTAAAAAATAAAGTGATTTTGAAAAAAATATGAAATTAGATATATTTATAAAAGAATAGATATTAATTTAATTAAGTAATTTAAGCATCAAAATGAAGAGAAATTTTTGAGGAATTTAATGCATATTTTTTTTCTAATTTTTCAGGAGAAAATTGGAGCAAAAATGGAGCTAAAATACCCTAAAAAATAAAAAAAATAGCCTTCGGTGCACGGTGGACCCGTCGGTCGGTCCACAGAGCCAGGGCGTGGTCCACAGGAATAGTTACACGGTCCACAGGTGCGGTTCACAATGAGAATAAGATTTTGAGTGTGATCCAATGGCTGAGATTCAATCTGACCTAGATCCGACAGTTCAGACTCGTTGCCGACTTTGAATAAGACTTTTTTGCGCGATCCAACGGCCCAGAAGCAATCCATCACGCGATCCAACGACTGTTATCGCTCCCGACTGTGTTAAAGACACTTTTGCATGATCCGACGGCTAGAACTTCATCAAAACCCAGATCGGATGGCTGACATTTGATCCGACCCTGATAAGGATTATAACTCTGATTTTTGAGCAAATCTGGGTGGTCTGAAGCTGATCCGACGGTCAGGAATATTCCTAAGGAGTTTTATACGATTTCTAAGGGTTTTAGGACTCCTTTTCCTGCCAAAAAATTATGAAAAATTTATCTATAAATAGGGGGTCCGAGAGTAAGCTTTGGGAGCAGAAAAATTGAGTAAAGAGTATAAAAAAATAGAAAAATAAAATAAAATAGCTTTAGGGACCCAAGGAAAAGAAGGAGAAAAGTCGGTTCGCTCTACGGAGTACGACGAAAGATGAAGAGGTCATCAACCATCTTTCCGATGAGGCTTGGCTGATCAACTTCAGATCTTTATTATAATTTTATTTTTATTTTATTTTATTATTCCTTTTAGATTCCTTGTACTTGAATTTCAACTTCAATTAATGCAAAATTTATTTTTCTACACTTTAAATTCTTATCTTTTATTTTTTTGCACGTAGATGCTAGAATCTAATTAGTAGATCTTAGTACCAATTTATTTTTATACTTTTTAAATTTTTATTATTTATTTTTATTGTAAGTAGATGCTAGGATCTAGTTAGTAGATCTTAGTACCCGATTTATTTTTTGCACTTTTAATTTTTATTTCTGACTTAAATTATTTTTTCCAAAATTTTATTTTCTTTTTATAAAATCAAAGATTTCAAATCAAAATCCTACATTTTCTATGGATTCAACCCGACTCACTACTTTCTACATATTTTTAATTTTTATTGAAGTCAGAATTTGATTGATAATCATGGTGTCTTAACGACAGCATCCTGATCGTATTAGTGGACTATGAGTCCTACATGTTTGGGCCTCTGTGATTGAGAATCAGGATTCTTTGATCATGAGTCCCACATATTTTGGATACCGGGGTCAAGAGTCCCACTGGTTTGGGACTCTTCGATCAGGGTTACATATCGATGAATTTTGATGTCCGATTACCCATCGAATTTGGACTCAATATTTATGAGAGGTTTAATTAGTAATTTGATCACTAATTAACTCAATTTAATTGAGTAATTATTTTTGGATCAAGTCTAATTGAATTGGATTCAGTTGGGTTTGACCCGATTAGGTTAAGAGTTGACATAATCATCGAGATGGTTTGGTCCCTGATTTGATCAGGAGTTGGGCTTAATCAATTCCTGATTTGATTA